>NW_020174563.1:1019963-1217587 GCF_003031525.2 Neophocaena asiaeorientalis asiaeorientalis
TGAAAGCTGCAAGATGGAGAAATTGCTGCAAACTGTTGAGCTGGAATCTGGAGCTTGATGGATGTCATCAGAATGTGGCTGGATCCCTTGGGGTGTGGCCGGGGGAGGAGGCTGGCCAGCTGATGGCATCTAATGGAATGCGGTGCCTTTTATCTCAGAGATGTCAATCTTCACGCACATTGGGTTGAGGGAGAACCTGCAACCACTGCACTGAGGGCCTTTTTCAGAGTTGGAAGGCATGCAGCCCCACACCCTGCCTGCCTGAAGTCCTCCTCCCATATCCCCCATCTTTCTGGGCTGGATCACGTGCAGTTTGGGCAGGCAGAGGAAGCAGATGGGGATATTGTCTTTATCATGACATCCGCAGACTGGGCAGAAGTTGCCCTGCTCATTATGAATGGGACGTAATACACCACTGATTTGTGTCCAAGTAATTCCCAGGTAATTATAGGCCATCGATCTAACTGAGCGGGAGCTATGGCGGTTGTATTCTGCAAACCTCATGTTGCCTCACACCTGACAAGGGCAGCACCATTGTATTAAAAGATCTAGAACAGTTAAATCCTTAAGCTCCCTTCGGCCACAGGGATAGGTGAAGGCTAGGATGATTCCAGAAGTCTTTGGGAAACGTGGTGGACTCCATTTGCAGTCTGTCTGCAAGCCTTGTTTGGCAAAGTTTCCTCTGATAATATAGACAAGGTAAGGCAGCTTCCTGTTTGTGGCTGCTGCCTATAGGCCGCCAACTATAAGACAGGAATTGCATCAGCTGGCTGGTTTCGTGTCTCAGCTGTCACCAAAAGAGTGTAGTAATATTCCTGATTAAATGTCATTACTCTGTGGCACAAAAATGGGAACACTGACATAATTTTGGATCTGTTCCTGTTAAAATTCAGCAGTAGTAGCAAATTTTGTCTGCTATGGATTAAACACAGCTATTTTTGTGCTATATTCTACTGCAGGCTCAGAATTTTTATCAATAAGTCTACATTTTATACCCATTGATTCCGTCTGGTGTTTAACTGGAGTATTAAAAAAGACCCTATGTAATAGAACATTGAAAACTTTTGTTGCAATCTGCAGCTGTTGTCAACTCAGAACAGCATGGTTAGTGTCCCAGAATAAGATAAATTGAAGATAATAAAAGTTGGTTAGGTAACGGTAGGTAAAACTGTACTGTGAGAAAATAAAGTTTATTTTTAGATACATTTGTTGCATATGCCTTTACCTGATGACCTGGTATTCAGAGTGTATCAATATAGATATGTTTAGACACAATAGTCTCCACATTGCCTGTGAAGGATGTACTCCTTGTTGTGTCATATTATCTTTTGATGGCCTTTATGTCTACAGGAGGCTGATAAATGTGTGTATGGGTGGAACAGAAAAAAAAAGAGTGGACTGAAAGAATTTTAAAAGTCAATTCTAAGGAAATAGTCACAGACTGCTATTTCTCTTTGCCAGAAATAGAATTACGTCATTGCTAAATCTTCGTCCCAAGAAAATAAACTATAAAACCTGATCATTTGTCTACTTCCAATTCGTTTAGCTGATTACAAGCTTGTAGCCAGATGGGGGCAAACAGAGGTAGTGAAGAGAGACATTTGACTCCTAACCACAAATGCACATAGAATCTCTATTACGACCATGTTAATACATTCATCTAGATTAGTATAATAAATTAGACTGTACTTTCCATCATTGGTAGATGGTATTATTTATTAAACTCTGCCAAGAGACCTTAAAAACGGAATATATGAAGCTGCTTCTTCAATTACACATGCTGTGTCCACTGACCTGGTATTTAGTAGATGATGATGTCACTGCCTAAGCGCACATGTGAATCATAAAAATTCTACCTATCCAAGGGGCAACATGCCTTTCACTGTGGGAAATCAGTTGATGCTTGCACGCCTGTCCCACCATTGAATAGGCAACTGTCTCCTGTTGGGGCAGACGGTAGAATTTACATTCCCATTTGGCATCTGTATGTTTCCAGATCAGGGCTTTGTCTCCTCCTCTTGCTAGCTAAGTTGAAACATTGACAGGCAGCGTGTTCCTTTTTTTCCCCTTTTATTACAGTAATTTATAAGATATTTTAGCTAACAGGAGAACGGCCCAAGGGGGCATTCTCATGTTAATTACCAAATGTGGGCTTGTCAAAATCAAATAGCTCCAGGAATAATGCAAGTAGCTCTGCATCATTATATTGTTTGGCCCTCAACCCAATATTAGCTACTTTTGAAAATCTGGGTTCATTAGGCTTTTAAATTTAAAAGAAGAATCACTACCGGGGGCCTTCAGACAAATCCAAGGCACAGTCAGCAGCTCAAGAGTTTAATGTAAATGACATTAAAAAAATAGTTTCATAAAACATACTCAGGGAAGCATAAAACAAAACAAAACAAAAGAACCTGTGCCTGAGATTGAAGTATTTATTTTTTGTCTTTGCTAGCAGTCAAATTGAAGATAGTGTTTAATATATGATTATTTTAGGCGTGTACAGCTGCACTTATTCCTAAACATCCTGCCACTTAGTATGAGCATCAAGTTGGTGAATCCAAAGACACTGAAAAGGCTAGGAGTTATAAACTACTAATATAACTGACATAGAATATATAGTATATAGTATTGTTTGTTAAGTAACATATCCTCAAAGCTATGCAAAGATTTGTAGTTTGAGATACGGAATTATCAGGCTTCACTTGGTCTCCTCTCTTTTTCTGTCTTCGGGATCTCTTGCATTTTTAGGCCCAGAACCTTAGGTAAGGAGAGGCAAATAAATGTTTGTTCCTTTAAAAATACCTTTCTTTTCCCCCAACTTCTGCCGTGCTCTTGGCTGATACAGGAGTAAAAGTAGATGGAATTGGTGACAATGTCATTGAAGGACATAAGTAAACAGCTGGTGATGTCAACAAGAAGTTAAAAGTAAGATTTGCTACACTAAACTACAATGTGGGTAATCCTCTTGTGGATAATCAAGAGTTCACTATATATACAAGTGAGAATTAATTAGAGAAGTGTGAACTGTTAAAATACTAGCTAGAAGATATTACCATAGAGGCTGTGGTGAATCAGAGCTTGAAAATTCAGCTCCTGGTGTTTATTCAGTAAACATTTATTCAACACCTACTATATACTAGGCTCTGTTTGACATGCTAGGGATATAAAGACAAATACAACATAGTGATCCCCTAAAGGAACTTGGGTCAAATGAGGCACCAGATATGGAAATGAACCATTATATCACAATGTGGTATTTACCTCCTGGGGACTATGAACCAGGAGCTTGAAGAATAAGCAGGAGCTGGCAAGGCCAGAGAAGGACTTTCCTATTTGTGAAAAACCTCTTGAGGAATTGTAAATATAGCGGGTGGGATGAAATGACTCGGGGGGGGCCAAGAAGTGGAGCCCACCTGACTACTACAGACCTTGCGCGCCATACCGAGGGGTTTCAGCTTAATCTTGCGGCCCATGGGTTTTTCTTGAGGAAGTTTAAGGGGAGAGTGACTTGGTTACATTTGCTTGTAACGGGTCATTCTGGCATCAGTGTGGCATGAAGGGGCAGTACTGGAAGCCAGAGGAACAGGAAGGAGGAATCACATCTCTGTTGTATGCTTACTTCCCTCTGGTTCTCTCTGCGACTGTGGTCAAACTTTTATAAAAACACTATTCATTTTTCCACTTAGGTATACCCTAGACCAAAAAAATGTCTGTTTTGGATTAGGTTGATTTTATTTTTTTAATTAATAGACTTTATTTCTTAGAGCAGTTTTAGGTTTACAAAAAAATTGAACAGAAATACCAAAGTGCAGAGAGTTCCCTTATACTCTGTCCACCCCACATCCAGATTCCCGTTTTTAACATCTTGCATTGCTGTGGTACATTTGTTACAAACGATGAACCAGTATTCATATATTATTGCTAATTAAATAGTTTCACTGCCCTAAAAATCCACTGTGCTGTCCGCCTCCTCTGGAACCCCTAGCAACACTGATCTTTTTACTGTCTCCATAGTTTTGCGTTTTCCAGAATGTCATACAGTTGGAATCATACGGTATGGAGCCTTTTCAGATGGGCTTCTTTTAGTTCTTAGTATGCATTTAAGTTTCCTTCATGTCTTTTGATGGTTTCATAGCTCATTTTTTTTAATACCTTTTGTGAAGTCTTTTACAGTATTATTTATTTATTTATTTTTGGCTGCGTTGGGTCTTTGTTGCTGCGCGTGGGCTTTCTCTAGTTGCGGCGAGCAGGGGCTACTCTTCGTTGCGGTGCACGGGCTTCTCATTGCAGTGGCTTCTCTTATTGCAGAGCACGGGCTCTAGGCACACGGGCTTCGGTAATTGTGGCATGTGGGCTCGGTAGTTGTGGCGCGCAGGCTCTAGGGCACAGGCTCAGTAGTTGTGGCGCACGGGCTTAGTTGCTCCGCGGCATGTGGGATCTTCCCAGACCAGGGCTCAAACCCGTGTCCCCTGCATTGGCAGGCAGATTCTCAACGACTGCACCACCAGGGAAGCCCCAGCCCATTTCTTTTTATTTCTACATAATATTCCATTGTCTGGATATACCACAGTTTGTTTATCCTTCACCTACTGAAGGACATCTTGGTTGCTTCCAAGTTTGGGCAGTTATGAATAAAGCTGCTATAAACATCTGTGTGCAGGTGTTTGTATGGACATATGTTTTCAGCTCATTTGGATAAATACATAAGAGAGGGATTGCTGAATCATATGTTAACACTATGTTTAGCTTTGGGGGGAAAAAAAACTGTCAAACTGTCTTCTAAAGTACCTGTCACCTTCTACATTCCTACCAGAAGTGAATGAGAGTTTCTGTTGCTCTACATCTTTGCCAGCATTTGGTCAGTGTTTTAGAATTTAGCCATTCTAGTAGGTATATAGTGGTATTTCATTGTTGTTTTAATTTGCAAGTCTATAATGGCAAATGACGTTGAGCATCTTTTCATATGCTTATTTGCCATCTGTACATCTTTGGTAAAGTGTCTGTTCAGATTACTTTCCCACTTTTTATATGAATAGTTTGTTTTCTTATTGTTGAATCTTAATATTTCTTTACATGTTTTGGTTACAAGTCCTTTTATCAGGCATATGTTTACAAATATTTCCTCATAGCCCATGGCTTATCTTTCATTCCCTTAACATTGTCCTTAGCAGAGTAGAAGTTTTTCTTATTTAAATGAAGCCCAACTTTTCAATTTTTTTTTTCTTTCATGGATCATGCTTCTGATGTGGTATCTAAAAATTCATTGCCAAATGCCAGGTACCTAGATTTTCTCCTGTGTCATCTTCTAGAGGTTTTATTTTTGTGTTTTACATTTAGTCTATGATCCATTTTGAGTTACTTTTTATGAAAGATGTAAGGAAGGTCTGTACTTAGGCTCATTTTTTTGCATGTGAATGTGCAGTTGTTCCAGCACCATTTGTTGAAAAGACTGTCCTTTCTTCATTGGATTGCCTTTACTTATTTGTCACAGACCAATTAATTGAATTTGTGTGGCTCTGTTTCTCAGCTCTCCATTTTGTTCCTCTGATCTATCTGTCTTTTCTTTCACTAGTACCACACTATCTTGATTGCTGTTGCTTTATAGTAAGTCTTGAAGTTGGGTATCATCATTTCCCTGACTTTGTTTTTCTTCAGTATTTTGTTGGCTATTCTAGGTCTTTTGTCTTTTCATATAGGCTTTAGACTTGTTTTGTTGATATCCACAAAGTAACATGCTGAAATTTTGATTGGGATTGCACTGAATCTGTAGATCAAGTTGGGAAGAGCTGGCGTCTTAACAATATTGAGTCTCCCTATCCATGAACATAGAATACCTTGCCATTTATTTAGGTCTTTTTAAAATACCTTTTATCAGAATTTTATAGTTTTCCTCAGATAAATCTTATATATGTTTTGTTAAGTTTATATCTAACTATTTTTGGGTGCTAATATAGTGTTATGCTCTTAATTTTAAATTCCAACTGCTCACTGCTTGAATATAGAAAAGCAATTGAATTTTGTGTATTTACATATTTAACCTGGTAGCCTGCAAACTTGCTACAATCATTTCTTAGCTACAGGAGGGTTTTTTTGTTGTTGTTTTTTTCGGTCAATTTTGGGGGATTTTCTACATAGTCAATCATGTCATGTATACAAAGACAGTTTTATTTCTTCTTTTCCAATCTGTATACCTTTTCTTTCTTTTTCTTTTCTTATCATATTAGCCAGGACTTTCAGTATGATGTTGAATAGGAGTGTTGAGAGGGAACATCCTTGCCTCATTCTAGGTCTTAGGGGGAAAGCTTCTAGTTTCTTACCACTGTTAGCTGTAGGGCTTATATAGATGCTATTCATGAAGTTAGAGAAATTGCCTTCTATTCCTAGTTTGATGAGAATTTTGATCATGAATGGGTGTTGGATTTTGTCAAATGCTTTTCCTTCATCTGTTGATATGATCATATGATTCTTCCACCATAGCCTGTTGATGTGATGAATTACGTAAATTGATTTTCAAATGTTGAACTTAATTTGCATACCTGGAAAAATCCTACTTGGTTATAGTGTGTAATTCTTCTTATACACTGTTGGATTCAATTTGCTAGTTTTTAAGGATTTTTGCATGTATGTTCATGAGACATATTAGTCTGTAATTTTCTTTTCTTATAATGTCTTTGTCTGGCTTTGGTATTAGGGTAATGCTGGCCTCATAGAATAGTTAGGAAGTGTTCCCCTGCTTCTGTTTTCTGAGACAGATTGTAGAGAATTGGTATCATTTATTCCTTAAATGTTTGGAAGAATTCACTATTCTTTGTTTCACATAGATGTGTCAGAGACCAAATAACCAGGTCTATTTTGGATTGGGTGAGGGTTTTTGGTTTTAAATTCATTTTTCTTTAATACATGCATTCTCATAAACTCACCAACACTACTGTAACACTCTGAATGTATTTTTTTTCTCTTCCAAAAAATAAAACTTCATTATAATGATTGATCACCACACTTAAAATGTACACGTATTTTTAAAAGCAATAAATGTTTTTCCAAGAATCAAATTTCTGAAAATAAATTCATATATGTTGGCTCCTCTCCAAATCATTCTGGATCTCATCTTATTGGGCCTTTTTTCTAAAATATTTTTGTGTCTGTGGTTAGCCACATTGCTTAAATTCTCCTTTTCCCTCTGTTTTCTTTTTTAACAAAAGCAATAATAACAGCACCTAATCCGTAGTTGTTGTTTCCATTATTTCAATGAGTTAATTATGTAAAGGATGAGGAACAATGCCTGACATACAGTAGGGCACAATAAAATTTAGCCATTGTTATGATTAGTGCTGTTACCCTGCTGAAGAGTCTCCAGTCCTCCTTATCCCACTCATTGGGGAATACAGATAAAAATCTGTTATTTTTATAACAGATAAAATTTTTATACAGATAAAATTCTGTTGCCTACAGATAAAAATCTAAACCCCCAATTTCAGAGTTCAGGGCTTCCAAAAACCTGGCCTTTACTGCTGTGGTGGGATTGTTGTATACACCCACACAAAAATCTCCTTCTCATTTCTGGCTGATTACTCACCTCCCCCAGACATAGCCTCCCCCTCGTTCTCCCTCCTACACTTGCCCATCCAGCCCCCTCACAAGGTGTGACATGTCTTGTATGTGAAGTAGAGCTTCGCAACATTTGTCAATCTGAGCTTTGTTCCTTACCAATAATACAAACCCTCAGTGTTTTTAGATCTGGAACAGACCTTATGAATCACTTGGCCCAGATGAATAGACTAAGTCCTAGAGAGGTCAAGTGGTTTATCCAAGTTTACGCTGTTGGAGGCTCTCAGGTGAGACGGCCTGTCCAACAGTGCCCAAAAATATAAGTGCAGCAATTACGTTAACTTAATTCTTCAGTTTGTTTTTATTTTGAATTTTATATGACATTCCAAATACGTACTAATCACTGAAGTTTTTAGGACTAAAATGTTCTTCTAATTTCCAAGATTTGTCTTACTGTACTTGTCTCCTAATTAGGAAAATCTCAAAGGATAAAAAGACTTCTGTCCACTTGAATGGACATTTCTAGAATTTATATGTGGCTCCTCTTTTGCCATTTAATAATCCCCAGGAAGTAAATGTTTCTTTCTTTTGAGTTATTTTACGTATTCCACAAAACAGAGACGCTTCTTCAGTTGAATAAAGATTTTTAAATAGTACACAGGTAAAAAGAAGGGAGTGAATATCTATATAACTAATTGAAGCTACAGAGGGAATAGAAAAACAGAATGTAGTTATTAATAATCCTTCTATTTATATGGAATGAACTATTCATTTGAGGAGCTAGAATATAGGTATTGCTTCATTTAAATTTGTAACATTTCTGTGTAGAATGTAAGCATAATATCAACAGCCTGACTTCATTTATGAGTTTGCAGCCTACAAAGTTAGGAACTGAAGGAGGAGAGGGATATTTTCTGGTCAATTTGATTGAGAAGAAAAGGTTCTGAGGGGAATTCCCTGGCAGCCCAGTGGTTAGGACTCTGTGCTTCTACTGCATGGGGCACGGGTTCGATCCCTGGTTGGGGAACTAAGATCCTGCATGCCATGTGGTGTGGCCAAAATAAATAAATAAAAATTAAATTCTATTTTAAAAAAAGAAAAGGTTCTGAGAGGGCAAGGATTGCTTGTGAGACATGGAAATGGGTTCATGGGTTTGACAATTGCTGGGGTGTTGCTGCATGGTCTGTATTTCTGGGTAGTCAAATCCACTTTCAAGTTTTCAAGAATATTTATTCTTATGATTTGTCCTGGAGGAGTCTATCCTGTTTCTTGAGGCTCTTCCTTGGATTCAAATTCCTAATTTTTAAAGGTACATAAAGGCAAGAATTACATTTGTGAGGGCCCTTGAAGGGGGATACAATGTCAAAGAGCTTGCTACAACTAGAAAGAGAATGTAAGATGAAATACGCCACTTCTAATTTTGCATTTAAGTAATGGTCAAACATTTGCAAAATATGGGCTTATATCCACATTAAAACTTAAAGTGCCAGGTACTACTGAGTAACAGCAAGTTTATATTTTAGAAACGATAGCAAGACCACAGCCAATTCATACCTTTCTACTACTACTACTACTACTAATAAATAATAATAATAAATAATAATAAATAATAATAATAAATAATAATAATAATAAATAATAATAATACTAAAACAATTTTGAAAACTAAAAGGATCCTGAAAATTTCCCTGGAGAAAATTTATGACACCATTTTATAAACACGTGGGAACACAAACACACACACACACACACACAAAGGCACACACACATGGCCTATTCAAAAAGATTCACCAGTTACTGTTTCCTTTTAGGAAGAGAGATTGAACCACAAATTGAACATAAGGTATGTCTTGATATCTCTTAGTATTAGGCCAAATTTGCTTGAAATTTAATGTTAATTAAACAGTTCTACAAACTATAAAGTGTGAAATGCCCAACTCTTGAGTTGAATCAGAGACCTCATTTCATTCAGTCAATAAATCAGATAAGTACTGAGACTACTGTTCAGCAATGGATTATTGTCTACCATATTCCCATATGGCTAGTTAAGATTCAGTTTTTATCATAAATGAAAACAGCAGAAAATCCACCCCTCCCTTTGAGGTATAAACTGTTGAATTTATGAGATCAAATACCGTATTGAAGGTGAATTCGTATCTCAGACTGATACTGATACATGTGTACTCTTTGATGTACTAGTGGTAGGCATGCTACCACTAATGTCAGCTAATTAAAGTCGTTTTTATATGTGTACAATGCTCATAAATGGTGTTCAGGAAGTTTTGGTTGAATGTTTTAATATAACGCCATACTAGAAAATTCCATAAGCAATAAAGAACTACCTAAAGTAGAACTACCTACTATGATGATTACAGCTTGGATTTCTATAACTCAAAGCATTTGTACATGCATCTTTCTAATACCTGTGGTTTTAAAATAAGAGCTTTGGAAGCTGTATTTATACTATGGAGGAGTATATTTGACATGGATATTTAATTTGTTTGGAGCAAAATATTTATGCTTATTTGACATAACTTAGATGGATAGACTTTTTACTAGGTATGAAGGCTGTCAGCGTTGTTGTCATTTATTGGTACCTACAGTTGAAAATAAGATCAAAATAGCTTAGAGAACCATCTATACAACAAAATCAGGGAAGGGAATCTGAATGAGAATTAAGGAAAAGGGAAAAGAGTTCAGGACAAACAAAAGAAGCAAAAAATAAAGAATTGCTCTGAAATTAGTTTACATTTAAACCATAAATTTGTAAAGGCAGTCTTAATTCTTCAACTTTTGTAATTTCATCATACTGCTCATCAAAAACAGTCTGATTACCAATGCTTTCACTAATATATTACATAGCTGCCGAAGCAAGGCCCAAGTGACCAGTAAACTCAGGAGAGAAAAAGAAGCAGTTCTAGAGCTCATGTTTAAAAATTAAGATATAAAAAATTATAACAATTCTTTTAGTTCACCCCTACTCTGTGTCTTTTCACGGATCCTTCTACTTGTTGATGGGTACAGAACAAGAAAGGGAAGGAAAGAAAATAAATGATATAGTTGCAAATATAAGACTAGAGATTCTTGCTCTCCTAACCTTTACAATCGAAATAAGAAAGATTTAGAGAAACCTAGAGAGCATTCTGTCTCCTCTACTTATCATGAGAAAGCCAAGATCCCTATCAGTTCCATGACTTACCAAGCACCGAGCAGAGGTGAGGCCAGGCCAGGGTTCAGATTTCTTGGCTCTCAGCCCCTCAAGTGTTCCTCTGAAAGACGCTGGAATGACAACTTATGAAAATAACAATTAATGGAATGAATTTGGATTGATTACAAGGCCTAAAGGGGACCATTTATCAAAAGGTTAAAGAAGGGATCATCTCTTCCATAGACAGATCTTTTAAGAGAGCTGAGTTCATCCAAACCAGCACCCTCAAAAGTGCTTCTAAATTCTGAGAACCCAAAATTATTAGTAACGAAATATGGAATTAATGTTTCTTATAGAAAGTGTAGTAGGTCAAGGTAGATCAAGGCTATATAAGGTTATATAAGAACAAGGTTATATAAGGAAGAGTATTTTTTATGCGTGTTAATATACACTTTAAGGTGCATCAGAGTCCCATGTTAAATCAACATATATAACAAGTTCGTACTCCCTTGCCTCTAAATAAATTGGTCGGTTCAGTAATGCCTCACTATTCAGGTTCACAAAAAGTAGGAGATAAATTTATATTAGAGCTTCATTTTCCCTCTTGAATGTATTCTGAAAACCACTCATCTATTTGGTAGAGTAAGCATGATTCCATATTTAAAATGTGGGCTTGTTTTTAAATATTAGACATTTTCAGGTAAAATGTATTTTTAGTTACCATATTCAGAAAATGGTGTATACTTAAAACCATGAAAATATAGAGAATTAGAACATATTCAAATAACCTGAATGTGCATGACAGTTCGTCAGTCAAAAATTATCTATTTTTCAAATATTTTTCTGTACCCCCCCCCTTTAGGGATTCCAATTACACATATATCAAACTACTTGAAGTTGTCTCACAGCTCGTTGAGGCTTTGTTTATTTTTTCTAAAGTCCTTTTTCTCTTTGTGCTTCATTTTGGATAGTTTTTATTCCTTTGTCTTTAAATTCACTAATCTTTTCTTCTGTGATGTCTAATCTGCTGTTAAATCCACCCAGTGTATTTTTTATCTCTTAAAGTTCAATATGTCTTTTTATGTCTTTCATGTATCTATTAACTATGCTCAGTGTTTCTCCTACCTCTTGAATGTGTGGAGTATAGTTGTGATAACTTTTGTAATGTCCTTCTCTGCTGATTTTATCTGTGACATTTCTATGTCTGTTCTTTTTGACTTTCGTCTTTGCTTTATACATTGCATTTTCCTGCACGCTTAGTGATTTTTTACTGAATGTCAGATATTATGAATTTTACCTTGTTAGGTGCTAGATATTTTTGTATTTATGTAAAAATTCCTGAGCTTTGTTCTGGGAAGCATTTAAGTTAATTTGATCCTTTGGAGGCATTTATTTGTTTATTTTTCGTGGGATCAGAGCAACCTTTGATTTAGGCTAATTTTTTCCCTCTACTAAGGCACTACCCTTCCAAATACTCTACTCAATGCCATAAGGATATTGAAGTAAGAGGTTTTCTGCTCAGATTTGTGGGAACACGACCTTGTGTGAGCATAGACATTTTTCCTGTGCTCCTCTCAGGAAGGATTTTCCCTGGTCTCAGGTAGCTTCTTCATATGAATGCACTGATCAACTGTCAGCTGAAGACTCAGGGAGGATCCTTTACACACCCTTTCTCTAGATAGTTCTCTCCTCTCTGGAACTCTGCTTTAGGAACTATGCTTTAGCCTCCCTTGGGCTGCCAGCTCAGAAAGACCTCCTTATCTGGAAACTCCATAAGCTGTTCGATCTGTGACTTACCTCACACGTTTTCCTTCCTTCAGAGATCCCTGTTCTGTACCGCTTCACGTCCAGGGTTTGAAAAATGCTGTTTCATATATTGTGTCCATTTTTTCTTAGTTGTTTGAGTTGGGAGGGTAAATCTTTTTCCTGTTATTCCACCTTGACCAGAACAATTACTAATTAAATGCTCATTGACCACCACTTTGAGAGTTAAAACAGAAAGATGCATTCCTATAACTGGGGAAGGCAGGTTGCAGAGCAAAATCTCAGTTCCACTGACCCTCATTAAAGATCTATCTGTACCATCAGCCCAAGCCAGGCACTTGGGATGGTGAGGGAGGGACACACAGATTTCTGTCACGGTGACATTCCAGTCATACGTTCCTCCATTCTGTAAAGCAACTATGTTCTGAACTTTTTGTAAATACTTTCTCTGCTTCCTTGGTAGAACTTCTTCAAATATTACTGTCCCCTAATAATCCTCAGTGCTACTCCTGTTCTTCCACTGCCTCTGCCCCCAGTGGTGGGTAAAGAGGGGAGTAGTTACTGTACCCTTTGCTCCCTACCTTTATAAGCAGATATTTCATTTCTTCTAAAAATGTTTAAAACGTTCCTTCTTCTCTTTCACTCTACTTTCTTTTTTAGGGGGTAAGTGAGAACACATTTAGTAAAATTATAATTTTGCTCTGGATTTTTCTCCAAAGAGTTTTTGACCAAAAAGTGAATTTTACTACCAATAAAGCCAGTCTTGAGTGTGTAGGTAACTTGTGACCAAAATCAGGTTCCTTCCTGCCTCCTTGAAAACCAGCAGGTCTGTGCTATATTACCCCATGCGCCACCACCAGCATCTCACTGCAGGACGTAAAAATGCTGCCTAATGAGGAGAGACTGCTCCTAAAGTGAGAAGGGAGCCCAAGGCATTTGTGCACAGATCAGTTTTCATTTCTAAAGAGGTTGATCTATTCATTATTAAATAGGTAACAGGGATAAGAACAAGAAAGGGGAAAATATTTCAGTTAGTTTTCATTCCTCTTTTTTTTTCTTTTTTGATCCATCAGTGTCCCTTTTAGTATATTAACCTGATTGAATGAATCCATTTTGGATGTAGGCCAATCCTACCAGTTTTATAAGGTCTTTTTCAGGTTTGGGTATTAGACTTATTCTGACCTCATAAAAGATTTTCCAAAAGAGTTTAAGACAGGTGTTATTTTTCCTTGAATGCTTTTTAGAATTTACCAGTGAATCTATCTCAGCCTTCCTTCCTTCCTTCCTTGCTTCCTTCCTTCCTTTTTTCTTCCTTCCTTCTTCAAGGAGTTCAATTTTTTTTTAATAGATAAAAGGCTCTTCAGATTTTCTGTTTAATTTTGTAGCAAATTTGTTGGTATAAAGTTGTTCATGATATTCTCTTATTTTCCTTTAAATATCTATAGAAAAAAAAGAAAATATACTGAACTCATAGTAAAAAAAAAATATGTATAGAATCAGCAGTAGTACTCTTTCATTCCTGATTCTGGTCATTTGTATTCTCTTTTTTTTCTTGATCAGTCTAGACAAGTTTATCAATTCTGCTGATCTTTTCAAAGATCTGACTTTTGATTTCACTAATTTTCCCTATGTTTTATTTTCTATTTCTCTGACTTCTTATCTTTATTTCCTTCCTTATACTGACTTTAGGTTGGATATGCCCTTCTTTTTCTGGTTGCTTCAGGTAAAACTTAAGTCATCAGTTTTAGACTTTGTTTTTCCTTTTTAACATAAACATTTAAATCTATAAATTTCCTTCTAAGAAACGCTTTAGCTTCATCCCACAAAGTTTGAAATGTTGTATTTTCAGTAACCTTCAGTTCAAAATATAATCTAATTTATCTTGTGATTTCTTTGTTTGATCCATGGATTATTTAGAAATATGCTTTTAATTTCCAAATATTTGGAGTTTTTCTAGATATCAATGGTTATTAATTTCTAATTTAATTCCATTGTAATTAAATAGCATACTCCCTATGATTTCAATTCTATTATATTTATTGACACTTGTTCTGTGGGTGAACATATGGTCAATCTTGGTGAATGTTAATACATAATTGTGCACTTGAAAATGACATATATTCTGCAGATGTTGAGTATAATGTTCTATAGTTATCAATTAGGCTAAGGTGGGTGATAGTGTTATTCAGATGGTCTGTGTCACTAGTGATGGGGGGATCTAGTTGTTCTATCAGTTGCTAAGAGAGGTGTTCAAATATCCATCTGTGATTGTAAAATTGTCTATTTTTTCCTTAAATTCTGTCAGTTCTTTATGTATTTTGAAGCTCTTCTTAAGTGCATGCACATTTGTTGTTCTGATCAATGACCCATTTTTCATTATGAAATGTCCTTCTTTATCTCTGGCAATATTACCTCGAAGCCTATATTAATCTAGCCACTCTGACATTCTTGTGCTTGTTCTACACATGGTGTATAGTCTTCCTATCCATTTACTTTCAACCTCCCAGTCTCCTTTTTTTTTTTTTTAATTGGGGTATAGTTGTTCTACAATGTTTCATTGGTTTCTACTGTATAGCAAAGTGGAGTAGAGTTCCCTGTGCTATACAGCAGTTTCTCATTTACAATATGCATCCTTAACTTTTCACAGTCAGAGTTAATATCTTACCACTTTATATAAAATGTAGATACTTCGTAGCTATATAGATCCATGTATGATATATGTATTATATGTATATGTGTAGTAAATACCACAAAACAATGATATAATTTTTGGTTTAAGTAATTGTATATGTGTTAAAGAAATTAAAAGGAAAAATAATTTTTTTGTGTTTACCACTTATTTAGTGTTTCTGTTTCTCTTCATTCTTTTTGAAGATCCAGGTTTTCATCTGGTATAATTTCTCTTCTGGTAAAAATTCTCTTTGTGTTCTTTATATAGAGATATTTTTATTTCACCTTTGTTTTTGGAAGGATATTTTGCTATTTCATAGGGTGACAGTTTTCTTTTTCTTCCAGAACGAGCAAAGTGTTGGTCCTATCTTCTGGGCTCCAGTGTTTCTAGTGAGAAGTCAGAGGTCACTCAAGTTATTGTTATTCCCTAAGTAATATGTTTTTGTGAAGTTTTTTGTTTTATTTTGTTTTGTTTGCTGCTTTAAGGTTTTCCCTTTCTCTTCATTTTTAAGGATATGCCCATTTGTTTTTTTTAAACCTCTCCTGCTTGCAGTTTGCTGAGCTTTCTGAATCTGTAGAGTTGTGTCTTTCACTAAATTGGGGAACTATTCAGTCATTATTTCTTAAACTGTTATTACACATCATTCTCTTGTTCCATTCCTTGGTACCACAATTAACCCATGTGTTGATATTGTCCTACAGGTTGTTGAGGCTCTGTGTATTTCTTTCAATACTTTACTCTGTTATGCAGAATGAATCATTTCTATTGATCTGTTTTCACAGCCATTGACTTTTTCCATTATCATATCCATTATGCTTTTAAGCCCATACACTGATTGTTTTATTTAACAAGTTGTAATTTTTAATCCTAGAGTTTCCATTTGGTACCTTTTTATAGATTCTTTTCTTCTGCTCTGATTTTCTGTGTTTTCATTCATGAGGAATATATTTTCCTTTATATCGTTGAGCAAGGTTAAAATGGCTGCTTTGAAATCCTTAGATGTTAATTCTAACATCTGAGTTGACTGTCTTTTCTCTTGAATGTGGATCACATTTTCCATTTTCTTCATATGCCCAGTAATTTGGATTGTATCTTGGACATAGTGAATATTATGTTGTAGATACTCTGGATTCTGATATACTTCTCCAAAGAATACTGATGTTTTTGTTTTAGAAGGCAAATAACTTGACTGGACTTAAACTTCAAACCCTATCTCTTGGACTGCAGGTCAAATGTCCCTTCAGTTTTTTTTTTTTAATCCTTCATTGGTCTGTTTTCAATCAGTCCTGCACTTGTGTGGTTCAGAAGTCAGACAGAGATTTGGGCAGAGTTTTACACAGGATTGTGCTTTCCCCACACCCTCCAGGCTCTTTCCTTTCCAGGGTTTTTCCTCTACTTTCTAGTGGCTTTGCTTGTTCCAAATTCTGGGCTGGGGGCGGGGGGAGGGTTGGGGTTTTCTTGTTGTTTTTTTTGCGGTACATGGGCCTCTCACTGTTGTGGCCTCTCTCGTTGCAGAGCACAGGCTCCGGACACACAGGCTCAGTGGCCATGGTTCATGGGCCTAGCCGCTCTGCAGCATGTGGGATCTTCCCGGACTGGGGCACGAACTGTGTCCCCTGCATCGGCAGGCGGACTCTCAACCACTGCGCCACCAGGGAAGCCCCTGGGTATTTTTTTTAAGCCAGAAATATTATATTTTTCTATTGGACCATTAGCTTCCATGTGCAGCTAAAATCTATAAAAAGTAGGAGATTCATCTTGTGTTATTAGCTTCTTCCAAGTGTTGACTCTCTACAGACTCTGCCTGCTTGTATTCACATGCCAATGCCTTCAGGTTAATTGTGGGTTTTTTGGGTTTTGGGTTTGTTTTTTTTTTTCTGTCTTTTGTCCAGAATTATAGTTATTATCTGCAGGAATTTCAATCTAGTAGGATCTTATTATGCCAATCCAAAGTGGAACCTCTATCCCACAGGTTTTAGAAAATTAGTGTGTAGGGTGGTTCCTGAGAGTATAGGTATTAATGTACTCTATCATTCTAAAGGGTTGCCTTTTGAGTTTTTGTTTTGTTTTGTTTTGGTTAATAAAGTAGCTCCCGTAAGTCTCTTCAACTGGAATCTTTCTCAACCTTCATGCAACCCATTGTCTAGTTCTCATTCTGGATTTTGTTTCAACTGCAGTTCAGGGGCTCCGGGATCATTTAGCGTGGCTTCTGAGTGATGCCACTGCTATAGCGTTCTCTTCTCCATGGAGTGCCTAAAAGTCTCAGCAGCTGAACCTACAGAGTTCTGGTGCCACTGGAGAAGACCACAATGTCACATCTGCCCATTGCTCTTAGGTCACCCTGGTCACTGAAAGTTCCAGAATGAAAATATGATTATATTCAAGTTTTTGCCATTTTTACTACCTAAATCCTAAGTGCTTATCTCTGGAAAATATCCTACATTGAATGCTTGGGTGTGTAGACCAGGATGGATAGAGCATTACTGAAGTTACTGGGGCAGGGAAAGTGAGGTGAAGCACTTTGAAAACCCACTGGAGTCAGACTCTCTCAAGGCAAGCTGTGGCTACCCAGGCACCAGGTTCCTGAGCAGCCTGAATTCTCCCAAACCCCACTCCCCTGGGGAAGGCAGAAGGTCTGGAATTAAACATTCATCCTTCAGGACTATTTTTTTACTTCTGTTTTCTTAAGTATAATACACAGAACATAGCTACCTCATAGGAGTATAATGTGAATTAGGACAATGGGATATCTTATAAGTCACAGAGAGGAAAAATCCAACCATGCATATTTTGTTTTTATTTATTATTTGGAATGCTTTTGTGATACTTTATGAACAGCAAATCCCATGATTCATGGCTTACCATAGATATAAGAACCAGCTAATGAAATGTACCATTGATTTCCTTTTTCTGTCTTTTTTGACCCTCTGTTAAATTTAAAGGGGAAAAGAGATACATTCAATTCCAATTCTAATAATAGCCTCCAGTGGGGACCAAATGGCTAAGACAATGGAGAAGGGAGACCTTTCAACAGTAGGATTTGCTTTGAGCCTAAATGAAGTCTGCTGTGATCATGTTTTTAGCAAAATGAAATCATGGAAGGAAGTTGATTCCTTCTGGTGGGACCCCAAAGAGCAAGTGTCACATCCCCAGATCATGCCCACTGGTAGTAATTAAGCTTCACTTTGCAGAGAGCCCCAGGTCCCTTAGGAGGCAGTACTTTTGAGAATCCCAGACTTTAGATTTCCAGTTATTCCCATAGCAATGAATACCTTCACAATCTGTTCTACTTTCTTCCATTGGCCACTAAAGGTCTTTGAGTTCAACCTCTGTATTAATAGGGCATCGTTAGAAAGCAGGAAATTTATCAAGGAAAATTATGTTTAGAAGAAAAATAAAACAAGCATTTAAGAAATATTTTCAGTAAAGAGGATGGTACATTGGATATTCGTTTTCTGAAGCAGTAGCTAACACTTTTAATGGAAACTTTTGTGACATCACTGGGGTATTTCAAAAGAACCGAAGTACTTAGAATTAGTTGTAGTAATCAGGAAGACTAAATTTATCCTCAGCTTCTGTAATGTGTTAAGGATAGAGATGTTTACCCAAGAAGAAAGCTAGCATGGCATTCTTCTGCATGGATGTAATTTTCACTTGTATTCGTATGGTAGATGTTTGCTTTTCATTTATCCACTTAGAGTTTTTTTTTTTTTATCCTTTTGGAAATTCATTGATTTATTTTGTGAAATGCAGAGAGGAAGGAGAGGAACTGACTATGATTTGTGACAAGTGTATTTCCTGAGCAAAATACTCTTTTATCCTAATCACTTTTCTGTTCTCTCCATCACTATCTCTTTTTTTAAACTGAGATCTAATTGTCAAATAACATACTATTTTCAGGTGTATACCAAAATGGTTTGATATTTGTATATATTGCAAGATCATTGCCTCTTATCAGATAGTCTTTGTATGTTGTAAAACACAGAAATCTAAGACCTCGTTAACCTCATTATTTGTCAACAAATTATAATAACAGTAATTATAAAGTATATAGACCCCTCGACTTTACTTTTAGAGAATTGCATCTTGACCTCTCCTATCAAAAATGTGAATAGGGTGGAAACATGTGATCTCTCGGTATAAGACTGACATCCTCTTCCCTAACAGGACTGCGGGCATTGGAAAGCAGGAGGGAAAGGTTTGTGCTGTGGATATCCATATCCTATTGTACCAAAGGATAAATAAAGGGCATTCATTCATCAGCTTTCAAGCCGCCACCCTCTTTTCTTTTTCCCCAATCCTCACCTCTCCCTGAAATTGGGAGGAGGGAGGTTCTGATTATTATTTTTTGCCTATTTCTAGCAGAGCTAGGCACGAACAATAAAATTTAGGGCTTCCCTGTGGTCTGTGAAAAACAGTGCACAGTGCCAACCATCAGACAACAAAAAAAAGGCTTTTTTATTTTTTGTTTACCCTTCAGGACACTGTTTACCTTATCACCGAAGGGGAAGTTATCATCTCATTCCTTTTGGAAGTTGTACTGGGTTTATTCTCCAGCTTCAAATCTCAAACTGTCCAGTGGTAAAGTGGGTATGTCAGCCTGGGGCCAGGGGATTTATATAAGGCCCTGCTGTCTGCCCCCACCTCCGCATGTGTGTACGTGTATGTCTGTCCCTCTGTCCGCCTGTCTATATCTCTCTGTGTCAGGCTTTTGCTCTGAATCCGGAATGCACTTTCACTCTCATTCTCCCCACACACTCTCATCCCCTTTTCCCTGATTTTTCTGTCAAACCATTTTCTTTTTCTCCCTTTCAACCAGAAGGCTCTTTTTTCCTCTTTTCTCTCTCTCTCTAAATTTACTTCACAGCAGATCGTCTTGCAGTAAATCACCGAAAACCCAAATAGCACTAAAGCATTCTGATACAACATTAGCATTTGCTTAACAAGCACAAGATAAACATTAAACAAAGAACTGCATTTCTTTATTAGAGGCTGCAAGATACATAATCCATGAGCACAAGAAACATGGGACCCAGTGGATATGCAGATGTGTGTTATTTCATTGGCGCTGGGCGGCCTTGTTAGAAAAGGTTTTCATCTGAAGGCTTGGGGGTGGATGGTTGACTGTCCCTGGTGGGGCTGTAACTAGATACAGAGACTGTTGCAAGCTAGGCTGGGCTCCCTGGTGGACATGCTGATTGGACAGCCTGAGGAAAACTTGGGAAGCAATGGGAAGTGAACTCAATCACCTTGGGGATGATAGGGTAGAACCAGATGAAGGCATTTGACTTCTTTTGTAACTCCCACCAAGGACAGATTGCCAGTGCGATCCAGCCTCCATAACTGCAAATCAGGCCCTTTCCCCTATGCCGATTTCATTAGAATGGCCAGCATGGTGCAAAGAGGAAAAAAAAAAAAGGTTAGACACAGTAATTTTACAGGCAGGCGGGTACAAAAAAAATCTGCATAATTAAGCAGTCAAGGCTGCTAATAGGGGAGTTTATATGCTCTGGGACCAGGCAAGGGCAGCACATATGGATATAGCACTGGATATTAAATCTACGGCATGCAGACTTACTTCAGGGCCCTCAGAGAAAAGGCTAATTATAGAGAGAGGAATTGTGTTTACTGGTCTGTCTTGGGCAAAGATGGTGAAAGAAGTACAACCAAGTTTTGTAGTTCGACATGAACAGGCTGTTAATAGAGATATCAAAATATGTGCTTGTGGTGGTTTCCTACCTAATCAACACAAAATTATAGATTCTGTGGACACTCCCTCCACCCCACGTTACCTACTATAGATGAAATGCTTGGAGTTAAGTTTCACACGTTAAGTATATATGTAATGTCAAGATGCACAGGATACGAGTGTGTGTGTGTCTGTGTGTGATTAAATCGCCACAAAGCCATGCTCTTTGTCATCAGTAAATTTTATTTAGCAGTTTAGCTAGCCATGTTTAAACAATGTCGGTGTTTCTGGGTTGAGCTCAAAGTCAGCACTTCAGTATAAATGGATCATCTGAGTGGAAGTTGCAGAGGGCAGGGGTAAGCCTTTTGAGAATGGGTGTGTTTCTGGAAGAGGCTCTGATGGGATGGACATTAACATTTCATAATGCACATCAAACGTAAAGAGAAAACCCAAAGGCCCCTTTGTCACAGGCCCCTAACGACTGCCTCATATGTGAGCCGAGACGATTTCTTCAAATTATTAAAGAGATTCATTTCATATTTATTTGTATGTATGTATGCATGTATGTATGCGTGTGTTTATTTATTTAATTCCACACAGAGAACTTTTTTCCAAAGAGGACAAGCTGGCTGGCCGTTTGCCCTGGGCTGGATGTGCCAACGCAAGCCTGGGTGTTTCAGGGGACCAGAGCCTCCTGCAGTTCTCCTTTGCAGACAAGCAGTCTCGACCCTTTGTCCTTTAGGGAAGCTTCCCATGGAAAACAGCAGCCGTCGCCTAACACGGATTTGTGGCTATGGACTCGGCCGTTTGGGGGCCTGTTGTGAATTCCATTGCTGCCCCCCCAACAAGGAGGACCAGGGAACAATCCCACTGCCTCGTCTCAAGATGCCCTGAAACCTCAGGCTTAGGAAAGTAAACAGCATCTGATCAGCCAGATATTGGGTCAGACTCGCCTGACATCTGTGCTCTGCTCAGAGGCAGGGAATTCAGTGCTAATGAGAAGACCCAAGCCCGGGCCTCAGTAAGGGAGAGTTGCGAAGGCTTAATGAAGGGGCAGGTTAGCCCCTTAACACCAGGGAAAGCATCGCGGCAGCACACGGGGTGCTGTGCACCTCCTTACCCGCTCATTGTTCACCAACTGACCAGGGGCGTCCCTTTTACTAGGAACAGCTGGCCAGATGTCATAGCACTCAGTTAAAAGGGGAAAGGCCTTGAGAGACTACAATAATGCCGACACTCAAGGCGGATATTTCACACTCGATTTTTGAAACGTATTTTTGCCCTAGCAACTGTTAATTTCATTTTTAAAATCAGACTAGTCCTGAGAATATTTTGAAACACCGTGACTTCTGATTTCTAGAGGTTACAATGAGGAAGCATTCTAAAGAAAGAAAACTGTGATTGCCCACAGATTAGTAGGGACATTGTGGCACAAGCAGAGGGCAGTAGCATCGAAAGTACTTAATAAGTCCATTCTTTTTATCCCATTCCTTCTACCTGAGACTTAAACATGTAAAATAGAGAAAAATGTCCAGGGAGGGCTCAGCAGAAGTCCATACCTGGGAAATGGTAGCAGCTAGATGTATAATGCACAGCACAGGACCTGGCCATCATTTTCCTGCTCATCAAGAGAAAATGAAGTTGACCAGTAGCCAGTAAGGATGCCCTGCTGGAAAACGGGAAAATACTGTTATCTTTTGAGATAGAAATAAATACAGAGGACAGGGCCGAACACACAATTGCTTTTATTTTTAAATTTTGGGGCTGATCAGAAGTAAGAAAACTAGGCAAGAGGCATGTCACTGGTAGAGATGAATAGTGTGGAAAAGATCTCTTTGGTTACATGTTGAATTGTTTGAGGAAGCAAAACTACTTTGGGGCAGCTAACAGAGCACTCTGTATGGAGAGGAGGGGGAGAATATAGAGGCACAGAGTCAATAAATGAACTCTATAGAGTAAAACCCCTTGATATAAGGTATTTCAACAAATGGAGCAAACGTCTGTTTCATGCTTAACAAAAATAACTGATGCTTACAGAGCACTTACCATAGGCCAGGCATCGTGCTGGACACTTGCTGTGGATCATCTCCATTGAGTCTCACTTCTCAGCCCTCTGATGTGGATACCTGATAGCCCCATTCACTAGACATTTTGGCTGAGGCAAGATTAAGTAACGTAGGTGAGACTACACAGCTTGTTGGGGCGGGGTTGGGCATCCCACCCACCACCACCAAGTGACGCCAAAGCCTGAGTTTTTAAAATCACTCCCTCATGGTGCGTGGGAAGAGAAGCATTACAGATGATGTCTGTGATGATTTTTATAAACACTATCTGTCCTACCCACTATGGTGTAAGCCCACTGAAGCCTCTGGTAGAGGTCTATTGTTAGCTAATATGCTAGGCCCCCCAAAGTTCGTGGCTCACTTATCAGGATTGTGGAAACATGACAGATTACAAAAACTAGACTCGATAGTAAAGGTCTGTCTGCTATCAGAGGTCAAACCCTGTTTTAGAATAAGGTTTTGTGGGGTTTTTTACAAATTAATAAGAGTTTAGTGGCTGACATTCAGGTTCTGAGTCTTCATTGAAAGTAAATATTTAAACCATGGGCAAGGAGGCTTCATTGCATTTGTGACCTGCTTTCACACATATTTGGGAGGGTAAAGACGGAAATGGAGAACACACATCTTACTGCCAGAGTGGAACTTTACAAACGTACCAGGGGACTTTTTGGTAGTGTTTGTAATGTGCTGCTATCGTGATTTAGGAAAGAAAAATGCTACTGCTGGGCTTTATTTTCAACAGACTTTTTCTAAACATCAATTAATGCCATCAAATGCAGTACAGGGAAATCTGACTTTTTATTTACAATTCTGGGGTTTGTTTGTTTTTGTTCACTCTAATCATTTGAGCTGTACAGTGCGTGGTTTTCTTGGTATTTTCCAAATCAACTCAGTAAGTTATATTTAACAGTCTACGTGAAAATCCCACATGCGGACAAGAAAACAGCCTTGTAACTGGTACCGTTTGTTGGGAAACAACTGATTCTGCGTTGCTTCACACAGTTTGAAAATAGTGACATTTTTGGCTTTTAAAAATAGATTCGTTAATAAAATGAATCATATCAGTTTCCTTACCCATACCCACAAAATTGAGGTATGTTATTTCTTCATGAATTAGTCAGATTTTGGAATGCCAAGTTTTGAATTCAATCTTGATAAATTAAAAAGTAATAACCATGGGCTTCCCTGGTGGCGCAGTGGTTGAGAGTCCGCCTGCCGATGCAGGGGACGTGGGTTCATGCCCCGGTCCGGGAAGATCCCACATGCCGCGGAGCGGCTGGGCCCGTGAGCCATGGCCGCTGAGCCTGCGCGTCCGGAGCCTGTGCTCCGCAACAGGAGAGGCCACAGCAGTGACAGGACCAAGTACCGCAAAAAAAAAAAAAAAAAAAAAAAAAAAAAACTAAAAAAAAGAGCATTTTATGTTTGGCCTTAAATCTTCAAAGGGCACTAAAATAAACCATTAAGATAATCAGAAAGGTCCATGATGAAAGTATACATTTCTGATTTTTCCTCCCTTTGTGAATCACTGTCGTAACTAAACACATTATCAACACAAACTGCTGGGTCATCTCCCCTCTTCCTGAGCATAGTGACCCAGTGAAATAAATATCATAGATGATTAAACTAAAAACTTGGTTCCATGTTGAAATGTAATTATTTTCTTCCCTGTAACCTGGAGCCTAGACCCAGATCTGAGCCCAGTTCTACCAGTTACTACCCATGTGACTTTGAGTTTTACTCTTCCTAGGATTTGAGTTAACCTGGATCAATCCGTGTTATTGAGCAGATTAACTGAGAATCGAAGTATATACACCCACAACCACACATTTTGAAAATTGTGAAATGCTCTGTAAATATAATAAGTTGTTGTATATATAATCATGCTCAGGTAGAGGAAATAGTCTTAGTATTGACAAGAATCTCCTTCTTATGGGGCTTTCCAAAAAAAAAAAAACACAATAAAAAATGGTGGGGGGCAGGGGGAGCTGGGTTTGAATTGTATAGACACTTCATTCAGCTTCTTGTGCTTAAAAGTCGTGTTGGCCTGAGCACAAAGTATGATCTTTTGCAGCAAATGAGGTAATATGTAGGCCTAATCGGGTGAGTTAAGGCCACAGTGACTACTTTGATTTGGAATTTCCCCGCTGTTATCATTTTAAGACAGACTTTCTAATATTCATTTCAAAAGAGAGATGCTCAGATTCTAGAGGCACAGATCTAAAGAGGTGCACAGATTCTGCCTCTGTGTGTTACTCTATTGCATTCTCCTTTCTCATGCTGTTCCTTTTTGCGGGGGTGTCTGCTTGCATCGTGGGTGCCATTAGGTAGAGTAAAAAGGCTTAGAATGGACTCGTCTGGCCAAGATGCCAATCTATAGCTTCCTCATCGATCATGTGCTCACTCATAAGGGTAATGTGATAGTCTTAGCTACATCTAATTCTCTGAGGTTTTATTTCATTTTTAATTCTTTGAAATAGCTGGGCCAATATTTAATTAAGGAAACTTCTCTTCCCGTTCTGGGGAAGAAAATTTATTTTGTTACTAAGCATTTTTCTCTAAAGTATCCATGCCACGGTCAGTTATTGTGATTGGTTGAAAATATGCAAAAATAGTGACCGCACTTTATTCCTTTCTGCACATTCATACCAGGCTAATCTATATTTACCCACTCTCATTTTAATTTCTGAAATGTCTTCCCTCCAATATTCAGAGAAAGGAGAACTTTGTTCATTGCCGGTTCATATCACACTGTTCACCTCCGTCTTACCCAACAGTTACTATCCTACAAAATTATACACTGTATTTACTTTTCTCCACATTGTCAAATATAAAAACTCTCATGCTAATCTCTGTCTTTAAGAAGAGACGTTGCTACTGCTTTTCAGAAGCAAAGGAAGAGTAGGAGGCCAAGACATCACCGTAGGTCACCTTTTATCCTGGAGTTTTACATTTTCCTTTATTAACAATGAAATTGATAAGTGAGCTAAATATGATTTGCTTTCAGAAAAGATATAAATTTTACAGTTTTGAGTATCAGATTTCTACTTAGATTGTTTAAGACAGCATTGTAATTCTATGCTGATTGCATCACATCGTGCAGAGGGGCAAAGCAGAGCTTTTAAATATGTAAAATGCTTAAAGCCATTGATAGATATTTTAGTGAATTTTTTTCAATAGTTTTTTTTTTTTTTCTGTTAGGAAATTATCAGCCTTCTTTACATTGACAGAGTGTACAATATTTAAATTTTTTAAGTGGATCTTGAATGAGCTGGTTCAGGTTTTAGAAAAACTGTCATAAAGATAGGGGCTTAAAAATTTATTGTGTCCAAAGCATCTTTATAATTTGGCATTATAGTCTTAGAAATATTTAATAGCTTTGCAGAAGGTAATGTAAGGAATTGCTATCTGAGAAAGAGCTATCCTTAATTATGTCTCATTTTTTAAATTTCAATTTATTTTTTTATACAGCAGGCTCTTATTAGTTATCCATTTTATACATATTAGTGTATACATGTCAATCCCAATCTCCCAATTCATTACCCCCTCCACCCGTCACTTTCCCCCCTTGGTGTCCATACGTTTGTTCTCTACATCTGTGTCTCTATTTCTGTCTTGTAAACCAGTTCATCTGTACCATTTCTCTAGATTCCACATATATGTGTTAATATACAATATTTGTTTTTCTCTTTCTGACTTACTTCACTCTATATGACAGTCTCTAGGTCCATCCACGTTTCTACAAATGACCCAATTCCATCCCTTTTAATGGCTGAGTAATATTCCATTATATATATGTACCACAACTTCTTTATCCATTCGTCTGTTGATGGGCATTTCGGTCGCTTCCATGATCTGTATATAGAGCTGCAATGAACATTGGGGTGCATGTGTCTTTTTGAATTATGGTTTTCTCTGGGTATATGACCAGTAGTGGGATTGCAGGGTCATATGGTAATTCTATTTTTAGTTTTTTAAAGAACCTCCATACTGTTCTCCGTAGTGGCTGTATCAATTTACATTCCCACCAACAGTGCAGGAGGGTTCCCTTTTCTCCACACCCTCTCCAGCATTTGTTGTTTGTAGATTTTCTGATGATGCCCGTTCTAACTGGTGTGAGGTGATAACTCATTGTAGTTTTGATTTGCATTTCTCTAATAATTAGTGATGTTAAGCAGCTTTTCATGTGCCTCTTAGCCATCTGTATGTCTTCTTTGGAGAAATGTCTATTTAGGTCTTCTGCCCATTTTTGGAATGGGTTGTTTGTTTTTTTAATATTGAGCTGCATGAGCTGTTTACATATTTCGGAGATTAATCCTTTGTCTGTTGATTCGTTTGCAAATATTTTCTCCCATTCTGAGGGTTGTCTTTTCATCTTGTTTATAGTTGGCTTTGCTGTGCAAAAAGCTTTTAAGGTTTCATTAGGTCCCATTTGTTTATTTTTGTTTTTATGTCCATTTCTCTAGGAGGTGGATCAAAAAAGATCTTGCTGTGATTTATGTCAAAGAGTGTTCTGCCTATGTTTTCCTCTAAGAGTTTTATTGTGTGCAGTCTTACATTTAGGTCTTTAATCCATTTTGAGTTTATTTTTGTTTATGGTGTTAGGCAGTGTTCTAATTTCATTCTTTTACATGTAGCTGTCCAGTTGTCCCAGCACCACTTATTGAAGAGACTGTCTTTTCTCCATTGTATTTCCTTGCCTCCTTTGTCATAGATTAGTTGACCATAGGTGCGTGGGTAGCTTTGTAGTATAGTCTGAAGTCAGGGAGTCTGATTCCTCCAGTTCCGTATTTTTCCCATCAAGATTGCTTTGGCTATTTGGGGTCTTCTGTGTCTCCATACAAATTTTAAGATTTTTTTGTTCTAGTTCTGTAGAAAATGCCATTGGAATTTTCTATTTCTTCATGATTCAGTCTTGGAAGGTTATACCTTTCTAAGAATGTGTCCAGTTCTTCCAGCTAGTCCATTTTTTTGGCATAGAGTTGCTCGTGGTAGTCTCTTAGGATGCTTTGTATTTCTGTGGTGTCTGTTGTAACTTCTCCATTTTCATTTCTAATTTTATTGATTTGAGTCCTCTCCCTCTTTTTCTTGATGAGTCTGGATAATGGTTTATCAATTTTATCTTCTCAAAGAACCAGCTTTTAGTTTTATTGATCTTTGCTATTGTGTTCTTTGTTTCTGTTTCATTTATTTCTGCTCTGATCTTTATGATTTCTTTCCATCTACTAACTTTGGGTTTTGTTTGTTCTTTTTTCTCTAGTTCCTTTAGTCGTAAGGTTAGATTGTTTATTTGAGATTTTTCTTGTTTCTTGAGGTAGGCTTGTATTGCTATAAACTTCCCTCTTAGAACTGCTTTTGCTGCATCTCATAGGTTTTGGATCATCATGTTTTCATTGTGATTTGTCTCTAGGTATTTTTTTATTTCCTCTTTGATTACTTCAGTGATCTCTTGGTTATTTAGCCTCCATGTGTTTGTGTTTTTTATGGGTTTTTTCCCTGTAATTTGTTTCTAATCTCATAGTGTTGTGGTCGGAAAAGACACTTGATATGATTACAGTTTTGTTAAATTTACCAAGGCTTGATTTGTGACCCACGATGTGATCTATCCTGGAGAATGTTCTGTGTCCACTTGAGAAGAAAGTGTAATCTGCTGTTTTCGATGGAATGTCCTAAAAATATCATAAATCTAACTGGTCTGTTGTGTCATTTAAACCTTGTGTTTCCATATTAATTTTCAACTGTGTCATTTAAAGCCTGTGTTTTCTTATTAATTTTCTGTCTGGATGATCTGTCCATTGGTGTAGGTGAGATGTTAAAGTCCCCGACTATTATTGTGTTACTGTCGATTTCCTCTTTCATAGATGTTAGCATTTACCTTATGTCTTGAGGTGCCCGTATGCTGGGTGCATATATAGTTATAATTGTTATATCTTCTTCTCGGATTGATTCCTTGATCATTATGTAGTGTCCTTCCTTGTCTCCTATAACATTCTTTATTTTAAAGTCTATTTTATTTGATACAAGTATTGCTACTCCAGCTTCCTTTGATTTCCATTTTCATGGAAAATCTTTTTCCATCCCCTCACTTTCAGTCTGTATGTGTTCCTAGGTCTGAAGTGGGCCTCTTGTAGACGGTATATAGATGGGTCTTGTTTTTGTGTCCATTCAGCAAGCCTGTGTCTTTTGGTTGGAGCATTTAATCCATTCACATTTAAGGTAATTATCAATATGTATGTTCCTATTACCATTTTCTTAATTGTTATGGGTTTGTTTTTGTAGGTCCTTTTCTTCTCTTGTGTTTCCCACTTAGAGAAGTTAGCATTTGTTGTAGATCTGGTTTGGTGGTGCTGAATTCTTTTAGCTTTTGCTTGTCTGTAAAGCTTTTGGTTTCTCCATTGAATCTGAATGAGATCCTTGCCGGGTAGAGTAATCTTGGCTGTAGGTTATTCCCTTTCATCACTTTAAATATATCATGCCACTCCCTTCTGGCTTGTAGAGTTTCTGCTGACAAATCAGCTGTTACCCTTATGGGAGTTCCCTTGTATGTCATTTGTCATTTTTCCCTTGCTCTTTTAATAATTTTTCTTTGTCTTTAATTTTTGTCAATTTGATTACTGTGCATTACGGTGTGTTTCTCCTTGGGTTTATCCTGCCTGGGACTCTCTGCACTTCCTCGACTTGGGTGCCTATTTTCCTTCCCATGTTAGGGAAGTTTTCGACTATAATCTCTTCAGATATTTTCTCGGGTCCTTTCTCTCTCTTTTTCTTCTGGGACCCCTATAATGCAAATGTTGCATTAACAGTGTTAATGTTGTCTCGGAGGTCTCTTAGGCTGTCTTCATTTCTTTTCATTCTTTTTTCATTATTCTGTTCTGTGGCGGTGAATTCCACCATTCTGTCATACACGTCACTTATCTATTCTTCTGCCTCAGTTATTCTGCTATTGATTCCTTCTAGTATAGTTTTCATTTCAATTATTGTATTGTTCATCTCTATTTTTTTGTTCTTTAATTCTTCTAGGTCTTTGTTAAACATTTCTTGCATCTTCTCGATCTTTGCCTCCATTCTTTTTCTGAGGTCCTGGATCCTCTTCACTATCATTATTCTGAATTCTTTTTCTGGAAGGTTGCCTATCTCCGCTTGATTTAGTTGTTTTTCTGGGGTTTTATCTTGTTCCTTCATCTGGGACATAGTTCTCTGCCTTTTCATTTTGTCTATCTTTCTTTGAATGTGGTTTTCATTCCACAGACTGCAGGATTGTAGTTCTTCTTGCTTTTGCTGTCTGCCCTCTGGTGGATGAGGCTATCTAAGAGGCTTTTGCAAGCTTCCTGATGGGAGGGACTGGTGGTGGGTAGAGCTGGGTGTTGCTCTGGTGGGAAGAGCTCAGTAAAACTTTAATCTGCTTGTCTGCTCATGGGTTGGGCTGAGTTCCCTCCCTGCTGGTTGTTTGGCCTGAGGCGACCCAGCACTGGAGGCTACAGGCTCTTTGGTGTGGCTAATGGCAGACTCTGGGAGGGCTCACACCAAGGAGTACTTCTCAGAACTTCTGTTGCCAGTGTCCTTGTCCCCACAGTGAGCCACAGCCACCCCCACCTCTGCAGGAGACCCTCCAACACTAGCAGTACGTCTGGTTCAGTCTCCTATGGGCTCCCTACTCCTTCCCCTGGGTCCTGATGCGCACACTGCTTTGTGTGTGCCCTCCAAGAGTGGCGTCTCTGGTTCCCCCAGTCCTGTCAAAGTCCTGCAATCAAATCCTGTGAGCCTTCAATGTCTGATTCTCTGGGAATTCCTCCTCCTGTTTCCAGACCCCTAGGTTGGGAAGCCTGTCGTGGGGCTCAGAACCTTCACTCCGTTGGGTGGACTTCTGTGGTATACGTGTTCTCCAGTCTGTGAGTCACCCACCCAGTGGTTATGGGGTTTGACTTTATTGTGATTGTGCCCCCCCCACCGTCTGATTGTGGCTTCTCCTTTGTCTTTGGATGTGGGGTATCTTTTTGGTGAGTTCCAGTGTCTTCCTGTCGATTGTTCAGCAGCTAGTTGTGATTCTGGTGCTCTCGCAAGAGGGAGTGAGCGCATGTCCTTCTACTCCGCCATCTTCACAAGGACTCTTTATGTCTCATTCTTTATCTAACAGATACACTTATTAACTAATTCATGGTTTCTGTTAGACCCATTTCATAGTCTTTAGCCTTGGTTTGTGACCTAACAAAACATACAGGAATATCTGCTTCTTCACTGTACTTCCAAGCTAAGGAGAATAACGCAGAAATCTTCGTTACAACACGAATCTTTCGACCTTCCTTCCTTCCTTCCTCTCCCCCTCCCCCTCCCCTTCCCTCTCTTCCTTCTTTTTTCCCATCTCAATAGAGAGTAACTCTCTCACTTATGTTACTCTTGACTGACAGGAAACAGACAGAAGGAACTAGGAATGAGTATAACTCATTGGTATGACAGTAACATCCTGGCTTCAGCTTATAGTGTCTAGATGTGCCGGTGTATCCAGAATGATGCCCAAGAGAGAAATGTAGGTAAGGAACATCGTGAGCTATTATTTTCCATACATAAGCATGGCATTGCCTTTTTAGTAAGCCACACACTTAGGATATGCATGGAGTCCCAGTTTCTTCCCAAATACTCCATTTAGTACCATATCAGGGAATGATTCAGGCACTTGAAGAAGTATAATTAGCTATAGGTAGAATAGAATTAAGGAATCAGTCTTTGTTTCTGAATAATGATAATACCATACAGGAGAGCCTCTAGCCCACTCACCACAGGGTTTCAGGTGACAGTTTAACCAAATCAGTGGGTAATTGCCATTGGGAGAAAGCATCAGCATTCAGCCATGAATGCCTTCTATGCCGTAAGTTGTATAATCATGGGTGTTCCCTTCAGATTGACGGCTCAGCCCAATGTGCTTTACCAAGGATGGTGTTCCTAGCACTTCTGCAGAATCATGAGATACGGGGAATTTAATTTTCCGTTACCGACAGGCACTGCGTGTCAGCTAAGGCTCTGCTTTCCAGAAGGGAGAGGAGCACTTTTACAAGGGCAACGGACCTTAATAGTATGTACTTAGTTGATTAGGAAATAGCGGATGATGTGGATTGGAACAGATTCAGGCTTTGTCTTGTCAGGGAGCAAAGGAGTGACCTGATGACGTGGAAATAGAAATAATTCTTTGTACATCAGTAAGAGATCTAAAGAGACAATAACTTTTGCTTTGCATAATTGATGACTTAAGTTGTTGTAGTTAAGAGGGAGGAAACTTTTTAAAATGAGAGTTTGGTGGGACAGTGTAGTACTGGATTCAGGAACTCTGGATTCTGGTTGGCCGTGGCCAAAACGCTTTGCCAGGGTGGACGTGTCAGTTAATATCTCTAGTCTCAATTTTTCTCATCTTTTCAACAAGTCCATAGTTAATGAGATTGTCTCCAAAGCCCCTTCTAACCTTTATCAAATATTCCAGCATTTAGCCAAATATCAATATATACATTCACCCTGTCCTTTTACCTACACATTCCTAGTTTATTGCTTCTCGATTTTACATGAAAGAAAAACACAATGTTCTCGTATCTTTGAAAATGTTTGAGCCAACAAATACAGTTTGGAGAGGGAGGTATTTATTAGAATATTTCTTAGTAAAAGAATAATGGCAAATCGTGGTCAGCCAGCCCTCTCGTGCCTTCACAATCACGTTTCCATATCACTTTTCAGATTTCTTTGAGCATTGGGAGTGTTATGTGCTTTTGGAGGGATGTTAATCACCTTACAGTAGTTTTATGTCATCCTCTATTTTCCTTCAAGCATAAAAAGCTTTATCTAAAACAGAGTGTGGAAGAAGAAACTGTACCTAGATTCACACCCTGTATGTTTATTTTTCATTTAAGCGTGTTGTTGCAGTTTTTTAATATATTTTGACACCTTATAGTTGTAACCCCCTATTCTCTTTCATTACTTATTGTTATTAATTATATAGTGGTAGCGTAGTTGGCTTCTTGAGCCACTTGGCTGTGAGGAAATTCATTTATCGTTATTGCCGTTGGAGCTACAGAAAATTGCCGGCATTCCATCCAGAGATGAATGTTTTCGAGCTCACATCCAGTAGAATTTTGAACACGGGTCAAATCCTTAAGTGTTTTCTTTCTGCTGCTACCCTATGGCTCTGCTAGTCTCTGCATTGAGGACCTTCATTTTCTCTTATCTTTTGTTTTCAGTCCTTGATTTGCTGCCCTTTCAGTGAAGTTTATAGATTATTTTCAGCACTCCATTTAGTGGCCTGTCCAAATAGTTCTCTTTATTTTCTCCTCATGTACCCAACTGTACATTTTCCATCTTAGAATTTCTTTTATAATGCAAATAACATTCCTGCCTTTACAACTTTGTTATATGCACATTTTATTTTATTTATCATTTGAGAGTTTTTTATTGACATATGGTTGATTTATATATATATATATATATATATATATATATATATACACATACTTTTTTTATGTATTTGAAATTTGAAAAGAAAATCCACTTAGAGAGCCATCCTCTGATAGTCTACAATAACATAAATTCCAGGTTAATTAATATTTAAAAATTTTAAAAAGTATCTTCTTTTAAATCATTAATGCAGATTGGACATTGCCTTAGGTCTCACCTTTCAGTGAAAGTGGCCATTATGCCTTTAAGAGTAAATTTAACCCCCTTCTATTCACGCTATAAATAATCAGATATATTGAGATATATTGAGATTCCCAAATCAGGCAGCTGCCAGTGTAGTGAATGAATGTATGATGTACATATGCAAACCTGGGGATGTGTACTTTCACACACCCAGCTACTTCCGATATCTGTAGGTTCTTTAAAGCCGGGCTTAATTTAGAATTCATGACCCCGCAGCTGTATGTGCCACAGAACGGCCAGGCCAGAGAGCTCTCTGCCTCCTGGAAGCATGACATTAAATTCACACTAGTTAAGCCAACTTAAATTGAGCCTCCTTGAACCTTCCTAAATAAAACTAGTGGCCTTAATTACAATCCGGCAATTTAAAGGTTATGGAGCTCTAACTGGTACTGCAGTATATCACTTTAATAATGCACAGGAAAATTTCTCTAAGGGGTGGCATGGCCTGATTAGAAGAATTCAAGTTTCACAGCACAGTTCCGATAAACTGTTTTTAGAAATCTTACTGCATTTATTGCGCCATTACCTTTTTTTTTTTTTATTCTTCAAGGCCAAGTTTCTAAGGTCACACCAACAGAACAATAACAATGTGAGTCATTTGCAAATAACTTGCAGTATTGTGATTTTTGCATTGCTGCTTAGGACTTTCTTAGTATCGCTACAGACAAAGTGAAAGTGCCTGGATAAGGTCCCTTGGAAATCTGAGGGCTTCTGGCCCCCTTTATACCCTCATGCTCCACTGCAGATTTGACCTATGTTGTGGTGTTGAATCCTGATTCTAAACACCACGGTTTAGGGGAAAAGATGTCATCTTTGCCATAAGTCATCAAAAATATAAGTTTCTTAGAAAGACAATTTTCTTTGGAAATGTCTGGCTCGTTTCTTGTCTTAAACCTGTAGGCACTAAAAACTCCATGGTTGTTGGAATCCGTAATACCTACCAAAGCTGGTAAACCTCATTCCATTTCTTTTGTTTGATTTGGGGGGTTCTGTTTGTTTTGTTTTTAAATCATCAGCAATAGCAACCTATGCCTTTAGGAAGAACAGACAGATTTTCGGTGTTGAGAAAAGAAAGAAAGAAAAGGCCCTGACCCTTGCCGTCAACTCAGCACAGGAACATGGAAACACACCTGATGAGAGCTGTGTCCGGGGTAGGGCTGGAGTTGCTGGCCTACTGCTGTGTGGAATTCATATTGATGGTTGCACCATCTCAGTTCTCCAGGATGTTTTCCCAATAGATTGAACTTTGAAGCAGGTTACGTTTAGTCTATACTGCATGAACTCTTTCAATTTTACCAGTTTCTGTGGTTTTTTGGTACAGTACTTGAAGGTAAATATACCTGTACTTCCGCTAGTGCCGAAAGTCCCAGATGTGAGGGCATTAACAGGTATTTAATATCAAATAAAAGAAATTTCAAGCAAAGAGGGTAATAAATGCATACATCTGATTTAGTGGAAAAGAATAGAGCTTTGTAATATAAGAATGCATAACTATTAAAAATTGCTTAAAACATGAACTGCACATCATGGATGTATGCTAGAGTCCTCTCTGTGACTTGAGACAAATAAAAGGTAATTATCCCTTCTTTCATATGGTTCTCTTTTTTTGGTATCTCAGAAATAAAATGCATAATAACATTTTTTCTCTTGAAATAATGGATAAGTTTGACTCATCAGTTTCCTGCCAGAGATAAGCTGGCAAATAAGATAGTTACTTTGTTAATACTTCGTTTGCCAGAACATTTTAATCTTATTTCAAAACATAATGAAGGCAAGTAGCATAAGGTAAATTTTACTGGTCCACATTTGTCACATGCATGGGCTTTAGTGTACAAGGGAATGGAACAAAGTTTTAAAACTCAATTGATAAATAATAAACATTGTTTTGGTGTCAGTCTTGGCAGTTTGTTCTGGTGAAATTAGATGTAGGACCAGCTAAGTATATATTTCCCATAGATTCAGTATTTATTGAGTCTCAACTTTGAGCCATGTACTATTGTAGGTACTTGGCAAACATCAATACACAACGCAGGCAAATGTCCTTGCCCTCCTGGAATGGGCCTTGTAGCGTGAATTGTTGAGCAACCCCAAATTTAGTTCTTGGCACTCTCTTGGTATGACGATGTCTGGGGCTGGCCCCTGCCTCTCTCTAACAGGTGAGGCAAGAGCTGAAATGTATTACTGAATTGTGAAATTGGGAGCATGCTGTTTCCAATCATATTGTATGTCTAATTATTATGTGAAGTGGAACTGAATATTTCTATACTGTCTCGTGCACCCACAAACTTTCTGTCAAGGCAGAGAGCAGAGCAGCACTAAAGATCAGGTGGCAAAAACTTTGTAAAAGAGAAAGGGTTGCTTTCATTAATTCAAGTGAACATAGATAAGGAGGAAATGGACTGTTCAAATAAACTGGACCTCTTTCCGTGGAACACAATTGCATATAGTGAAATCAAAGATTTATACAAGGAGCTATTTTTTTAAAGCAACCCTAACTTCTAAACAGAACTAGAGATTGTATTTCAGGCTTAGTTGGTCTCCATCCTCACTCCCACCCCATCCCCACTCTTGCTTCTTCAGAGTTAACAACATTTTTACTAAGAAACATGTACTACTTTATTCTTTTCTTGGTTAAGAATGTTTTTTCTTGGGGAATGGGGTGAGAGGAGCTCAAAGTGATTTTATCAGTGCCTTACTAAAAACTGATGTTTATTTGTTTGTTTTTTTTTTTTGTTTTGCGGTACACGGGCCTCTCACTGCTGTGGCCTCTCCCGTTGCGGAGCACAGGCTCCGGACGCGCAGGCTCAGCGGCCATGGCTCACGGGCCCAGCCGCTGGGCGGCATGTGGGATCTTCCTGGACCGGGGCACGAACCCGTGTCCCCTGCATCAGCAGGCGGACTCTCAACCACTGCGCCACCAGGGAAGCCCTATTTGTTTGTTTTAATAAAAACATTTGAACCCCAGATGTTTGCCTTTAAAGCTACTTGCCAGCACTGTATAATACACACTCTGAGACTTCAGCTATGGGTCCATGTTTAGATGAGAAAAGTGAAGAGAATGATGCAGACCTGGAGGTGCCTACATACTGGTCAGGTTTAGTCTGCATCCTTAGCCCTGATTCCGAACTTGAGCCAAAATATCGCTGCGGAGTCCCTACAGGTGGAGGAAAGCCACCTTTTCAGCGGGTTGTTTGTTTTATTGTTTATTGTTTGAACAGCTTTCCAATGTTTTCTCCTATGTGAGAATATTCTAATAACTGCTACCCAACTGCTAACACAACTGATAATAATAGCCAAGGAATTGGACAATATTGCATCTCAGAGCATCTAAAATCCCACTGCCTGCCTCTCCCATCCCAACCCACCTGGACCGCCTGCTAGTTTCCAAGCTGCTGATGTTTATGGGGCTCTAGGCAGCCCCTGGGCTCTTTAAAATCTGCTGGGTACAATGCAGCCTACCCCAGTTGAATCATTTCCTGCTCCAGCCCTGCTGATAATGAGAAGTTCAAGACAGGAAATAACAGTGTCAGGATCAGTGGTTCTGCTTATAAAGTGCAAAAACATCATTGTCTTTAGACCACTGGCCAAAAGCAGGTAGTAACTGAGTTCAGTGCAGACCTGCACCTTGTAGGTCTCCTTGAAATAAGATTCTGGCTGAAGCATAGGGGATGTGTATCATTTTGCTTTTCTTGACATACCTAAGGGTTAGACATTTTGTGTACGGATAGACAAAGCTGAGGTACCCAATCCTCATTTACTCTTGGGATTCCCAGTGCCCTTCCTGTCTTATTGGGAGTCTTATGCTTGTATCTCGTACTTCTCTCTTATGTGGCATAGAAATACTGACAGTGCTAGACATTCTCATATTGCCATTGAGAAAAATCCAAGAAAGTGCTGTGACAGTCTTCAGGCAACATTCATTTTCATGTTGAATTGTTCAGAAGGATAGGGCAGAACTTTTTTTTTTTTTTTTTTGCAGTACGCAGGCCTCTCACTGTGTGGCCTCTCCCGTTGCCGAGCACAGGCTCAGCGGCCATGGCTCACGGGCCCAGCCGCTCCGCGGCACGTGGGATCTTCCCGGACCGGGGCACGAACCCGTGTCCCCTGCATCGACAGGCGGACCCCCAACCACTGCACCACCAGGGAAGCCCAGGGCAAAACTTTTTAACTAGTGTGAGGACAAGGTTCACACAATATTCAGTATTTTCAAATGCTCCCTTACTTTGGGGGCTTAATGACTAATCTAGTGGCCGACTTTGAGGGCTGAGTAATATTCCCCATTGCCAAATTAGCACTTCAGTGTGTTTGTGTAACAGTTGTGAAATATGTGCTGTATATAACACAACAAATTACAGTGGCCTGATCAGCACAGTGAACCTAGAAAGATGTGATGGCTGTGTGCATGGTAAACTGCAGTACAGTCTGCCTATTCTTCTACTCCTGGTTTCTAGGGTGAGCCAGCGTAGCCAAGGGGTGAGTTTTGTCATGTACGGCTTTTCTTCGTCACTCCTCAGACCCCTAGCTTATAAATGTGTGCTTGGAAATTAACTCAGGGAAGAGGAGAAGCAAAGTAAAGGGTTGGGGGTTGGGAATTGGTTTAGGGCATAGTTTTCTTGGATTTAAAAATATATATAAGGATACAGTGGTACACACATTCAAACTGGAAAAATTGCAACTGCAGGGCATTTGATTCCTCTGTTTGGATTCTGAGGGCAGAGTTTACTCTCACTCAGTTCAGAGCTTTTAAGTATGGCCCCTGCTACGTGATGATGCACCAGGAGGGGTTTCTAGCTTTGACTTTAGCCTATAGATTTATGCAGTGGAAGAGGCTGGAGGACCCTTCTGTCCAGTCTCGAGGGTAAGTAAGAGAAGGAGTTCTACTTATAAACCGTTACAAATTGGTCCTTAGTAATGGCTGCAGTGTTGATCAGATGATATTAGGAGTCCCCCAGTGATTCCTTGGATAACAGCTACATGTAAGTCAACCACTGAACATTTGCTTGTAGCTGCTCTAGATTTCTGTTTTTACTGAAGGACAAGGAGTATAAACATGAGACACACAGTCTAGAGGCTGCTTAAAGGGTTTCTCTTGTTTAAAGCTTATATTGAAATGTCAGTGTCTTGTGTTCAGCTAACAGTTGCCGTGTTGGAGCTTATAACGTGGGTTGCACTTGAGCACCCGAATGGTAACTATTATTTTTTCTGTTACAAAACTGACTGATTAATAGTTGTGTTCATCCAGGTTTTATAAATTGGAGAGAGAGAAATTATCATTCCCCTTTGAACTGGCCTTAGACAAACAGATTTTGTTCTTGTAGCACATATTATAGTAAATGATTATCACATTCCCTTCTAAGGCAATGAGGTTGTATTGCAATTATGCATTCAGATTCTTTCCTTTGCAACATTTAATATTAGAGTAAATATTTACATTAGCATCAGTCTCTTCTATGTAGACTTGATTCCTGTTTACATTTATGTTCACACTTAAACGAAGATTAACAAATGGAAATAATTATTTTAGCTGAAATTTATATACATATGACATTATTTCTCACTTATACCCAAACCATCTTTAGTCATGCTTTAAAGTGTTCTCATTTATACCCAAACCATCTTTGGTCATGCTTTAAAGTGGTTGACCAGGACAGGAAGTTGCTGGCTGCCAACACATTCTCAGTGGTAAGAGCTTCACTCTTGCCTTTCCTGACATTGGACCCACAGTGCTGGCGGCATGCATGGTCCCCTGCACCAGGATACAAGAGAGAGGGGTTTTCTGTTTGTTCTGGAAAGGTATGGGTTTATATTGAAAGCTCCATATTCTTCTCATTCGGTGGGTTAATACACACTGTGATGTTTCTCTCTCTCTTTCCATGTGCTAGTTTCTGCTTTCACATGTATTTGGCTAGAATACTTTTCAGTCTAACGTTCAGAATTGGAGTTTTTCTGTACTTCATAATATTGCTCATTTCCTGTCTTAACTTTTGGCATTCAAAATTTCAGTGTTGTAATCGATCTTTATTAGTAGGGTATAGAAAAGACAGTGCTTTTTTATTCTTTAATTTTCAAAATAACCTATAAAGGTAAATTATGCTTATTGTAGAAAATCTGAAGAAGGTAGATAAGCAAAAAAGAGGAAGAAAAATCTAGAAGTTTCTTCCATAGATGCCACCTATAACTCTTAACAAAAAATAGGGCTGCACTAGCCTATTATATTCTTAATGGAATATTGTAATGGTTGTTAAATCAGTTGACTCAGAATCTCTTTTTAATAAATGAGTCAGACTGTATTATTACCCAATTACTGTCAGCTGCTACCTTTCCCGAGAGCAGAAATGGTTACTTTGATGGAATTTTTAAAACTTTTGGCACCTTTAGGAAACAAGGTGAGAGTTGTGGCTTCCTGGGTAAAGTCCTTGAGTCTGAGGCTTAAATTGACCTGAAGCTGGAGGCGTTGACAGTGCACCTCATGAACATGGACGTTTAATGGAAACCGTGGTTACTCTGTACTGTTCTTGAGGACCTAGCAGATAGGAAGAAAGAAGGAGGGAAGCTCAGTTTTTAAAGGAAACAGAGCTTAGCTGAGCTTGGCGCCCCCGGGCTAAGGGTGTTTTCGAAATTCTTTGAAAATTAAGATACTGCCCTTTGCCACACAATGCAAGTATAGAATGAATGATAGCTGAGTTAAACAGGGACTAAGTATAAACTTTTGAAATTCTTATTATAAATAAGTTTCATTAGTTTGCCATTATTCTCTATCCCCCCCACTTCAATTTTTAAAAGTACAAAATAAATTCTATTAACCAGCTGTAACCGTGTTTTGGGTCCCCCTCTCTCTCTCATTCATTATCATTTGACCCTGTGGTGATAAGTAAGTGTGAACATGGGAAAATGAGCAGAGAAGTTAACAACAGTGAGAGAAATGGGTGGGTATGTCCATTGTCTAGGTTGGAGCATCCTGGCTTTTGCTTATCTAACATTTGCTGTGTAATAATTCAGATATATTTTCTGTCTTACTCAAATAACTAGGACAAGTTATTTGTTGGAAAAGACCTCTATGTAACTTAGAAATAAAAGGCAGATAGAACGTCCAACGTTTTTTTCAACATTACAATGTGCTTTTAAACTATAAAGAGTTCTGAAAATGCTGGGTGCTATTGTTATTATCATTGCTATCAGTGCCCGCACAGAGCACGTAATTCATGGGAAAGAAGTCTGCACTAATAATGCATAAATACTTTATGAGCATGTGTCACCTTTTTGTGAATTCACTGGACTAAATTTTGATTATTTAACATTTTGTGATGGAACTTCTCTGTTCTTTGGATAGGAAATAAAATAAAAATCTATGAGGACATTTTCCTTATACTCACATAAATATATCTTATTTATTTTCCCTTCTATTATTTTTCCAAACAAAATACTCATAGTCAAGAAAGATGACATCACATTGAAGATCACATTAACGTGCATAATTTACGTTACGTTCATGTAACAGTCGATCATCATCCCCAAGAAAACCCACCAGGCCGATATACGTTCCTTGACAAACGTTGCAAGTTTAAGAATTCTGGAACATATGTGTATAACTTCTCACACCCATAGGCCACATCTTGGTTCTTGTGCAAAGCACATAACTTAAAGATGAAATTAGAACTCTTAGGAACCTTCTTGCTGTCACAATAAAGGTATACAGCACTGAGGAAATAGAAAACATTTAAATTTGGCAAGTATTTCTGACAATTAACTTACTGACCCAATTCCCTACAATAAATAGTGTTTCTTATATTATTCAATATCCAAAATTTAGAAAAATTTTGGTGCCTTTAGGATTAAAAAAAAGAGAGAGAGAAAGGAACAGATGAAAAACCTTTGATCTTATATAATCCCTAAAGCTTTTTGTATAACCCCTAGTCATGTCAGTATGCACAATTAAACTCCTTCTTACATAATTATAATCAAGGAATTTACTGTGCCACCCAAATACAGAGTAGGTTTTTATCTCCTGTGAAATGTAGACAGTACTGGGTGGCTTAATTAGTGCTTTGCTTCTCTTTTTACAAATTCCAATCCTCTGCTTCTAAAGACTCATACTTGCGTGAGAAGAAAGATTAGGAATACAAATAGAGTGATTTTACTCCTAGTTAGCTAATAATAATTCACTTTGTAATTGGGCCTTTGTGTTGCCAGTAATATCAACTGGTGACGGACTTCTGCATGCATGTGGTATTGAGTAAAAGGAAATAACTTTGGAGTGTAGACTCGTTACCCCTACAGTGTAAATATGTCTTTCATTCCCTAGACCTAGATTATCTGACACAGATGGTCCTTAGTAGCATTTCTAATCTTTGCAAATAAGAGAAGATAAAAGTATAACTTGATAACATTTCAGGTTAAACTGAAGCCTCCTAGCCCTTACTTTTCCTAATGAGAGTCTTGGGAATAGCTGGTATATGCCATAGCATGTCTGCTGAGATCATGGACCCTGAGGCCAGGCTGTCTAGGTTTAAGTTCTGGTTCCACCAAGTATTGCTCCTATGACTCAGAGCAAAATCGGTTCAACTCTCTGGGTGTCACTTTCCTCATCTGTAAAATGGGAATAATAGTAGTTGTTGTTAAACTCGATGAATTCATGTCTGCAAGCACTTAGAACAACGGTGTCTGGAACACAGTAAGCACCAAAGAAGTGTCAGGTTGTTCGTTCTAGTGCTATGGGTTTTCATTTCTTATGACTGCAAATTGAAACAAGTTAGAATAATCCTTAAATGTATAATTTCATAAACATTTTAATGAGGAAAACAACATAAAAAATAATGTTTTCTGTCTATAACACAAACTTTTCATTTTATATAGCAATTGTTACTACATCAAAATATTTTTCTACCTGTTCCTGAGATATCAAAGAAAACTCCAGGACTAGTCAAAAGTGAGCCTGGAGCTCATGAAAGTGCCTTTGGAGAAATACAGGCAGAGTCTAGATCTGAGGGTAAAACCGAAACTGTCTTACAAAATAAAGGGAGCAATGAACTGAGAAGATATGGGGGACTGGGAGTTTCAAGCAAGAAAAAAGAGCATTTATAAAACACTATGAGCATTAATAATATTTCAGAATTGCCAGAAAATCTTGGAAGTAGAAAAAGGAAGTCTTCAATCGGAAAACCACTAAAAACCTTATGGTTAGTAATAGAAACCTCTAGAACCTTCTAGATAAACCAGAGGAGAGGCCCGGGGAGAAGCTGTTCATTTTTCTATGGTTCCTTTATTTCAGGACTTTGGAAATACACAGCCCATAAAATCTTGCTAGTTAGAGAAAAGGAGATGCCTCGTTATTGACACCAAGTTTACTTTTAAAAGCTTAATAAAATGCATTTTTACCCCAAGATAAAACCTGCCCTGTGGTTATCGTTCGATTTTAAATTCCAGAAATGTTTCCAATTGATATAAATTCATAAATAATGTGAAATAACCATATATACTACTACACATTTATATTGGGGGCTGGAAAGAGTTTAATGTATGCAGTTATAGTTAACTCACTAGTCTGTCAAAGATGTGATGGGTGTCAACTTTTCTGCTCACGCACTTTCCTTAACAGATGAAGGACTGAACCATGAGTGCAAACTCTGCAGCCAGACCTTCGACTCCCCTGCCAAACTCCAGTGCCACCTGATCGAGCACAGCTTCGAAGGGATGGGCGGTACCTTCAAGTGTCCTGTCTGCTTTACAGGTAGGAAGATTATTACTGGAAAACTCTGGAGAGTTTCTCAGCCACATCCTGTCTTTCCTGCCAGGGCATACTTCCCACTGCTGTGGCCTTTTACAGATCTGACTTCAGTTCAATTTGGGAAGAAGACGTTTGATTTCTGCTGATTAGCATTATCGATTGCCGCCTACTTTAGAGGCTCAAACGGTCAGGAAGGTGAGCTGTCAGGATGAACAAATGGCATTTCAGGTTCTCTCAGAAGTTTGCACTTTTCCATTTGTAAAATGACATCCATGTTTCATTCACTTTTCTCCTCTAGGTGTTAAAAGGTTAGCAAGGCAAAGGTGGCTTTTTCATCATAAGACATGGGACTAAAAGAAGTACAGCTGTGTTGTCAACACGTCTGTTATTTAAATGTGGAGAATTTTATAACATTCCCTCTATGAAATATAAAGGCGTTATTAAAACCCTCCCCCAATTCTTTGAGCTAGAAAACAGATTAAATGAACACATTAGATGAGGCCTTTATTTCCTATGTCACTGGATTTTTAAAATAGAAGTTGATGTAAGTTTACACTTTTAAGAAGAAACTTTTATGAGATGTTGTAGCATTATAGTTTTCGGCAGCAGCAGCAAAAAAAAAAAAAAGAAAGAAAGAAAGAAAAATTGCAAATCAGAAACTATAATTTGAAGCCCATAGGGGTTGAAATATGATCACACACGTTTCTGCTGCTCCCGCGACAATGACAAAGTTATTTTGGAAAATCCTTTGTGATCATTTTGCCTGTGTCTTGGGCTCATTGGTCAAACCCCTCAAGGCTATGTTTCCTTCTTATTTGTCAGAAAAGGCAAAACAAAACAAAAACATCTCCTCTCAAAAGGGACTTCCTGGTTTGCGGTGTAAAATTCCAAAGCATTGGTATTAACCTTCACTGCATTCAGCCTGTAGATTTCTGTCCTGTAATAAAATAAAAAGAGAGAGGCCATGTTCCTACACAGTTAGCACGAGTAGTACCAGACTATGCTGGTGGTTCTGCCTTTACCATTTGCCTGTGAGGCTTCTTCATTCAATAATTCCATCAGCCACTCCTTATTTTGGAACTATTTTTTGATTCCTCCAAATTTGTATTTAAAATATTTATGTTTTCACCATAATGTAGTATTGGTCTTAATACAATGAGTCAGGAGTCTGGGTTCTTTATAAAAGCTCCTAGTTAGTCTTCATAAGGAGGACTGGGTCATAGATCTCATGATTAAGACCCCTAATAAAACAGCCCTTTCATGCTGTGGCCAGGAGCCTCGTAAAATGTGCGAAGTTAGATAGAGATTTGTTGCAGATCAGTATAAAAACCCCATTTCTTTTGGTTGATGTAGGTAAGAGACAAAAATGCATTAATCATGAACGGTCTGCCTTTCCTGTGCTGACAGACCTGAATTGTTTTAGTGTATCTTGAAGTAATTTTAGAAAAAGCAATTTAAAAAAAAAACAACCTTCCAATATAAAGCGTGTTGTGGGGGGAGAAGAAATCTGAGCAGTTTTTTAAGGTAATGAGAAATATGATTAAAATGTATGACTCACAAGAACAATATTCTAATATTTTAGGCTGGCTGGCAATTAGAATAATTTTAATGATTAGAGTCAAAGTCAAACACCAGCATCTTTAATAAATCCTTTCCCTGCCTATACAGATTAATATTGTAGATGCAAACTTTTTTAGGTCACAGTGCACCAGGCATCCATCAGAAGTCAGTTCTGCCAACCCAAACACTGCCTCTGGCATATACAATTTAATTATTAATAGTATGTCTCCTAGGTAAACTGTTACACAGTCTTAGGGCCTTGTTTTGTAGTCATTAAAATTGAACATGTTTATATTATTGAAACCCTTGCATTCAGTGTATAGGCTGAGTTGATCTTAAAGTATCCAAAGAGAATTTACCTGCCGTTCTGTTACACATTTATAGACAGTGCCCCAGAGTAGCTGTGGGATATAATTTTTAGCATTAACACATTTAAATAGAGAACTGTTTGGTAGCTATGACTTTAGGCAAATACAGTAAACAGGGTTTTGGCATCTATGATTTCTTAACCTATGGGTTGCTGAGAAATAAGAATCATTTCTGTTCAGACAGTGCTGTGCCTTTGACAATTTTCATTTTAAAGGATTTATGGGGGGCAGGGCCTCGATAAACCTTTACTTTGGAGCTGTTTGGGTTCAGTTAGGTGCCCGGTAGAGTGCATCTTAAGAAAAGCCAGAGACCCAACCATGAGCACGTGTGACTCACTCTCCCCAGGCCCCTGGCAGTGGTCACCCCCAGAAGGTATGCCATTCATTCTGCCCCGTCTGCAGCTGCTCACAGGGAGTCATGGATGGAGGGCATTTCAGAATGAAAATAACCCCAAGTTCACTCTTCTTTTATCATTGCAGTGTTTGTTCAAGCAAACAAGTTGCAGCAGCATATTTTCTCTGCCCATGGACAAGAAGACAAGATCTATGACTGCACACAATGTCCACAGAAGTTTTTCTTCCAAACAGAGCTGCAGGTAATATCCCCATGAGGAGGGCTGGCATTGAACTCAGTTGCTCTTCTTATAGGAAACAAGGGCGTTTTAAATCTGGATTCACGGTATCACTCACCCTGGGCCACCATGATGCTTTGTGTGTACTGGGGCAAAGGGAAAATTAGAGGCCGGATTAACAGACACCAAAGTCATTTTGCCCCTGGCTGCTGTCAATCATAAAAAGGACTAGAACAGGCCTATAATTGGATCTTCTGACCCAGTGTGATAGACTTAGGGGTCAGGTTTACTGGACTGTAGGATCATTCACCTCACTTGTCAGGGCCCATTCTCCCAAACTCTGTTTTATTCATGTTCTGTTCCCACTGGGCTACGAGCTGGATGGATGTCCAGGTTATTGTTGTCCTGAGGGGCTTAAAATTGGAAGGGAGAAGGGAAGAGAAGAAAGAAGCTATACTCTTATCCACTGTGTTTCTTCTACGTAACAGAATAATTATTACTTAGTGACAGCCTTATAGTTGCAAATTTGGCACCCAAAGACTTCCTAGCCTTGAATGTCCCACTTGCTAGATGTGTGACCCTGCACTGGTCCAAAATGCTTCAGAACCTCGGGTGTGAAGAAATAATAGACAGGTGTAACACTCACAGGGCTGTCGTTAGGTAAAAATGAAATAACGGGTCTGAATGTAGGGTATAAACTCTAAAATATAATAGAAATGTTTGGTCAGTTTGATTATTCTTAGCAATAGACTGGTGTCAGTCAGAGACCTGGATCCTAACCAGAAATGTCCCTTATTGTAAAAAGAAAAGAAGTCTATTTTTCCCCCTCTTACTTCATCTGAAAAATGGGTCTAATAAATATCTTCATTTTTCAGATGGAATGAAATAAGAGTAACATGCCTTTGTTAAATCTTGTTGGTGCCCTTGGAGGAGAATGGATTAGAATTCAAAGTTATTTCATTATTGTGAGCATTATTATTATCAGTAGAGTTATTTAGACTAAAATAGGGTGGGGATGATTTTCTTTTTCCTTTGGTACTGAATTCCCTAAACAACCAGAAGAGGGTCTGATGTGATTGATGTGGTTGAGGCAGGACTAAGGGACCCAAAGCCCCACCCACTCCTTCATCTCCCATCCCACGCTGTGGACCCTGGGGCAGCTTTGGACCTCCTTGGGCTCTGAGGAAGCCATATTTATGTGAATTTTGTATCAAAATAAGGGATTTACAGTTTATCATCTCAGCTTTCATCCTACCAGTGAACAAATAGCAAATAAGGACGTCAGATAAAATATATATGAAAGAATGGGTGATGCTATTTAAGTGTTATAATGTGTCGATGCACCAGTGTTAAAGTTGCTCTATTACTTTTCATCACTTCAAAGAAGATTTCTACTCTGTCACATCTGTTTGTGAATTGAATATAGAAGACAGACCAAGTTAGACTATTATTTAAAAGTATACTTCATGAAAGTAACCTAAATTTCTATTGGAAAATATAGTATTCTCATTGCAATAGGTATGGAAGGATAAGTCCTTTGAGTTTGTGAGATTGTAAAGGATATGGCTAGTACACCTTAATGATGCTGTTAATTAGTATGTAAACTGTGAAGCAGAATTCAGAGTAGCTTAAAATCAGAGTTGTAGAGATTCTGTAGAGACTGGCTTCTTACCTAACGTTCCTGGAAAAAAGTTTGCAACAAATCCACTTTTGTACTATATTAATAGGTTCTAATGCTACTGACCTGCTGGTCACTTGAATGTCTTTCATTAAAAGAACCCCACACTCCAGCAGTGGTGGCCTGTGGCCCATTGGCGAGCAGACAAAACTAAGCATTAAGCACATCCTTCAGGACTCCAGGTTTCTTTTATGGCATATTTTCGGGTTTCATGGAATGTACAGTATTCTCTCTTTCCATTACTGGATAGACCAGGGGTTCTCCACCTCTTTGATCTCAGGATGCCTTGAAACAAATTACTGAAGACCACAAAGGGCTTTGATCTATGTGGGTTACTATCTGTTGGTGTCTTCCATATTAGAAATCAACATTGAGAAATGTTTTAAACGCAAAAATACACAAATAAACAATTCTACTGTAGCTGTTGGAGAAATTATATCTTCCAATGTCAAGCAGCCCCTAGAAGATGCCACTGTACACTCACGAGGTAATGAGAGTGTAAAGGGCAAACATTGTCTTAGTGTTATTGTGAAACTAGTCTTGACCTAACAGACTCCCTGAGAGGATCTAGGAGATCCCCAGAGGTCCCCCAGCCACACTATGAACTGCTGGTATAGAAGACGTAGTACCGAACACAAAACTTTTTCTGAGTCTTTAAGACCTTATGAGGTCAAACATCTCTCAAAACATTTCTGACTCATTCATTCAAATTGTGATCTGGCTGCCTGCCGATGCAGGGGACACGGGTTCTTGCCCCAGTCCGGTGCGTCCACAACGGGAGAGGCCCACATACCGCAAAACAAATTGTGATCTGGGCCCAAATAAGACTTCTTTCATAATCCGAAGCTGTAGCCTTATTTTTCCAATCCCACAACTCAGAATCATACACATTTGGCCTTGATGTGAATACTCAGGCTTAAAATGTACATCATTCCTTTGATAAGAACAGTATTTATAGTTAATATGTGATAATCACTACAGCTAATATCCACAGTCATTGAAATATCTATGTAGGTCTGTTTTCTTAAATCCCTAGTAATAGCAGTGGCTTTTAGTTTCAACGCATTAAGAAAAATGGATCAGAGTTAACTTTACTTCTAGTTTTGAGACCTTTTTGATTTTTATGATTTGAACTTAGAGGTTCACAGTCCTGTGCGTTTGTCTTCATTACTCACATCACTTTATACCCGTGCTTAGAGGATGGAATTAATATGACTTTTATATATTGATGACTTATTTCCTGCATAGAAAGTGGTCGGGGTAGGTATACAAAAAATACAGTTTTGTGCATTTCTAGAATAAGGGGGGAAATCAAGTGAAATTAAGGTGACAATAGAAAATAAGATCTGTAACTAAAATAATAACAGAGTAGAAAAATGAAGCCCCTTTACCAGCCCACTGTAGTTCATGCCTCGGTATGAAAATTAATGCAGATTTTGAAATTGATCCATGTCATACTACCTAAACTCATCTACATTTTTATGCCACTAACTAGTAGTTCAGAAAGAAGGACTTTTCACAAGAGGCATTTTATAAACCAGATGCCCAAGAACTGGAGATTGGAGCTTTGGAAGCATATAGTTTATTTGGCTCTTATATCAGAGTGAGACTAATAGGGTGGGTTTAGGGTGAGCATTCATCAGAATTGCCTAGGAACATCACTGTGGTGTATCTTTTAATGGTGCATAAACGATTTCATGACCATAATAAGTAATCTGCATTTCTTTCACTGTTTATACCCAGTTAAAAACACAAAAACATCTTTCTGAGGATAGAAGTGCTTTGTTGGATATAAAATTACACACACACACACATACACACACACACACACACACGGAGATGTGTTATTTTCATTAACATCACTTACAGTACTAGTCAGAATTCAAATAATTCCTCATAATACACTGTCCATCTTCAGGAATCAAGGACTTAGGCATTCTCCTTTGACATCACAGACCACAGTTGCTTTTAGAATTAAGCAAGATGAAACCTCTGTTTCTATGGGACACTCCATCTAGGACTTGCCAGTGTGAAAGCTATTGTCTTTGCATGACCTCTAGACCTTTCTGACCAGAAGTTCTAAATGCCAGTCCGGGGATGTGTAATGTGTAATTCCTGGCAGGATATCATCTATTTCTTCTGGTAGAGTTTTCCCCCGTTCTTGCAAGGAATTTTAATATACTTCAAAGGCCACCTAGCATGCTGGTAGGGAAGATGTGCTTTGGAATAAGAGTGCATTATTTGAACTAAGTGAACATTTTGTTATTTTAAAAGCAAATGAATATGTTGAATGTTTCACATGTTTTCCTAATAGACCTCAAAACTTTTTCTGCAGAACTTAAGGAAGCTGCTTTGAGAGAAGGATAGTATGGTCCAAGAATAATATCCTACAATGCATATTTGTATCCGAAGTGGTTTATACAGGTGTGGGCAAGTGGTGTGTTTGTAAAACTTCTGTTGAATAGGCCACTTTCTTTCAATACAGTAATTACTGTTTAATTGGTGCCTCTAGAAAAACTACAATTCAGTGGCAGTGATCAAATCATCCTCTTCCAATGTGTCCCCATCATGTTGTGAATTTAAGGGACATGGAGGGAATTCCAGCGGTGGGAAGAGGGGGAATTGGCCTAGATGAACTTGAGGCTCTGAGGTGCTGGTATTAAGTTCTTTTTGAGTCAAAGATTATTTTGATACTTGGCCTTCCCTTCATTAATTCATGGATGCAGTATTTTCCACATACAAAATAAAGTAGTGATTTGACATTCTGAGGGATACGCCAAGACTTCCAGCTATCGCTGAAGTTTAAATACGTAATCGTCTCTACAGCTGTTTGATCTTCTTCTCAAATCACTTCCCCACCAAATCAGCCTGATTTTGATGCGTATTTTTCACACCACAGCATCACTGGTGCTCAAGTTTTATGGTCACATTTCTGAAAGAAAAATGAATTACTGCATATGGAATGGGACATATAGGACAACAGTACAGCACTGAAATGTGGCTGCTGTGTGGTTGACTGGGTCATTCACTAACTTAGCTCCTTACCTAAACTAGCCTTTTAATAATTGTTATATAAGTTTGTGTCTCAAAGTATTAAGTAATACATGCTGAGGCATTGAAGAATCCTTGTTGGGAATCCCCTCGGTGTCCAGTGCTTAAGACTCCACACTCCCACTACAAGGGGCCCAGGTTGGATCCCTGGTCAGGGAACTAAGATCCTGCAAGCCGCACGGTGAGGCCAAAAATAAAAATAAGAGGTTGAATGTATTAAAAAAAAAAAAAAGTGAGCCTTTAAAAAAAAAAGAGTCCTTGTTAATGGCCAAGCCATAGATACCATACTATAGACTGCTATCATCCCTATACCGTTCTGAGGTAAGAAAATATATTTATTAATTTAAAATATTTATAAGAATATAATTTTATCATTTTCAATTTACCATGGCCCCAAGCTCTCTATGACATATCAAAAATAATTAGAAATATATAATATTTACAGTCTACTAGAAAAGATTTACATATGATTAACTATCATATGAGGTAATATGTGATAAGTTGTTCTAAGTATTCCAAGAGAAAATGTTTATTCTCCAGGTGGGGCAATCGAGAAAGTCATCATGTGGGAAGCATTCAAGCTGGTTTTGAAGGATGGATATGCTTCCGGTATCTGTGGCTGTGAGAGGGTTAGCCATCCATAAAATCTCAAATAGTTAATGATTATTTTCAAAATAGTTTTCATGGGGTTTTTAAAAATTTGTTTTATTTTGCTTTGATTTCTACGTAGGCAGCTTAGTGCAAGGGAAAGGGCATGAAGTACAGAGAACAATCACCAGAGTTTGATTTTGGTCACTGCCGCTCACAAGCGATGGAGCTTCCGTTTTATCATCTGTAAAATGGGCATGTAGGACACAACAGAGCATCCTGCCCAACCCCCAGGGTCCTGGTGAGAGTGCAGTGGAGTAGCCGATGTTGAGCCGTCAGTGCAGAGTGTGGAACAGGGAAGCACTGGGTGAGCTCTGCTTCCCGGACCCCCTCCCTCTCCCTAATGCTGACCTCAGTAAACAAAGTCAAGATCCATCATTACTTGGAAATGAAATCTCTATCCCGGACATGTCAGATGTTTCCTTAGTTCTCTGTTCTAGTTCACTGGAACAATTTCCCAACTAATCATACCTTGACATAGTTTCATGTTAATTGGTTTCCAGGTAAAAATTCTTATTTTTAAACATTCATCTTTTTCAAAGGATTAAAGAGTCTTGAGCTTCCTTTTAGTTCTGGTTTTTCTTTTTAGCACATAACTGTAAAACTAAACATTTAAATTTGCTTTCAGAAATGTATTTCAAAACAAGCTAACCCTTCTCCCCCGCCCCCCCCACCTCCGAAATTAAAGATGAGTGGCCAAAACAAAGTTTTATCTTGCCCCTCCACGTAAGACAAGGTAGGATCGGGATGTAGTGTGGGGAAAGGTTTGTTTTAGTGTTAGCTTGTTTTCATATTTTTCTCGGAGTCAGGCCGAAATTCTCTTTTGCAGACAAGAGGAGTGGAAAAGTGTGTCTTACTGCTCACAGCACATCTATAAGAAGTGCCTCTAAAACTATTTGCCCCTCATAACTCATCTTCTCACAACTTTTCTATATTTTTCAATTGTTTTGTTTTTATTTCTAACAGAGCTTGAAATTCCTTTCATTATCCCCACTCCAGCTGTAAGACTCCAAACCCTGTCCTGCCTTGTCCCTTACCATGTGGTCTCCCTTTGGGACCCTCAGATTGGAACGATTTGCCCATCACCATGTCTGGGCCTGCCATAGCCGGGTTCCATATTGACAGTCATGTGGTGGGGTGTGCTTTCTGCCTCTTCCTAGGTGGTCTGTGCCCCATACCTTGGTTCTCCACGGCCACCGATCCACTGGACCTCTGTGTATCTCCTGTTCTTGGGGCTGAATTCGCAGTCCTTAAACGCATCGTACAGACTCAGAGGGCTGCAGGAGTATAAATTGTATCAAGGGAACACGTGGCTCTGGAACTGGTCCGCTTCTACTCCGCCTCATTTCTCTGCTTTGTGGGCCTTCGGGGCTTTTGAAGTAAACGGGTGCTACGGCAGCTTCCACTTAATTTGCTCAGTGGTTAAATTGATCTATCTCTTTTATTTGATCTGATCTCCGGGAACCGAATCGTTTGCATTGACTTATTGATTGGATCTATGTTTTCACCATTACTTGTGATCACTTTCAGCTGTTAATATTGGCTAATTCAATCAGGATTGATTGGCCTTACCACTGAAGGCAGAAACTTAATCATATAGGACAAAGAAATAGGGCACGGCTCACCTCAGTTTGACTGTTAGTCTCTCTCTCACCCTCCTTCCTCCCTCCCTGCACCTTCTCTCTTCCTAACATGTAAGCAGTAGTAAAAAACCTATCAAAGCTGCCCTTTTTCTTGAGCAAAGAAGGGAGTTTAAAATTTTATAGCATTCATATGCATCTAAAGATGAGGTAGCTTTATTTTGCTTTTTAATAAAACTGCACTTAGAAATGAAGCAAGCATACCGAAAGATAAGCACGGTTATCACAATGAACTCATTGGGACTACATGAGTAAATGAGTTTTCAATTACCCGTTTTGTACCAATAAATCCCTAATCCGTGTGTGCATGCTTGGGGGCACAACCTGTGCTCACCTTTTTCTAGATTTGGCCCTCACTGCTTCACCATGTGTCCTACCAGTCACATTTTCGAGAGTCAAGTGGGTAATAGGACCGAAGGAGGGGCAACAGAGGTATTTGCATTAAGCGGAAACCACGTTATTTACATTGAATCACTTCTACAGCGCCCCAGCTCAGGTTTTAAAAATTCTCCATCCGTTAATTCCTTAATGTTCATATCGATGGCTGGTTTTCGCTATTAAGAGATGGAACACCACCTCCCCGTTCTAGGACTCATTCCCTTCTCCAACAGCCCTGTTGTTAGCGATCTGCCATTACATTATTTTTTTGTCTGGCCCAGAGTTGACGACAGATGGCCATCTCCGAACTGCCATCAGTGCGACCTTATGGAGCATTCAGCTAGTGTGTACTGAAGAGCACTGCGGCCACTGCTGCAACTCCCTCCCCTCCCCCACCCCCCGGAAATGTTCATCACCTCTGCCACATTCCGCTTTGGCTGGGCTCTGCTGGCCCTGCCGGCTCCTGTGTCACCAAGACAGCCTGCTGCCACAGCACCAGAAGATCTGCCTCTGTTAGGAGCGAGAAACTGCGGGCACAGTCGTCCTGCAAAGACAGCACTCTGTCTCAGCACCTTTGCAGGCAGATCCTTGGGCGAGAGCTGGACCTCCACATTTCTAGAACATTCTGCAATCCAGGGAGGCACGTTGAAGTCTCCCGTGTATTCCTGTTTTAGATGATGTTTGCTCTACACATGGATCAGTCTCCTCACATTAGCAGAGACACAATGCCAAGAATAGACTCTTTGTGTTTACAAACTTCGATCGGACTCTTGGAAAACACCACTTCCATAACCACCTGCTGTGGCAGTTAGAGAGGAGGTAGTCATGGGCTTCAACGCTCAATCCCCTGAAATGGGCAAAGAATCCACTCCAGCATCCTCTGACCCGTCGATATGGCAATCCGTTGGCCAGCCGCATGAAGTGAGCCGTTGCTGCACGTTTGGAGAAAGATTGATAGGTTGTTCTTCACTGAGTTTGTTAAGGCCAGGCGGTTTCAGAGCCATGAGTGTATTTTCAGAGGAATTCACATTTGTATCCTTTATTGTTATATTTGCAGTGAATCTACAGCTCGTAACAGGCTCTGCCCCGCAGCTATGAAGGAGTGAGTTCCCCTCATTGGGGAGAGAGCAGTGTTCTGTGAAAGCCTGAGATGTGGCGGGTGAGATGAATAGTGCTTAAAAGTGGTGCTCGCGGTGCTGTCATCTAGAACAGCAACTCCGAAGCTTTAAACGGGAGTGAGAGGCAGGGTAAACGAGTCCTTTAAAAGTGGTGAAATTTTAAACTGCCGAAAATAACAGGCCTCCTTCATTGATAACTTCATCGAGGGAGGGAGGGAGGGAGGGTATGGGGGAGGTCACTGGGCAGGAACCGCTTTCCCGTAAGAGGAGGGCAAAGTTTGCAAAGGGGAGGCTTTTCCCTTGTACCCAGCGTGTCTGGGAGGCTGGCATCTTTCTTTCGTGCCCTCCTTTTGCTTTGATGCGGCCCCTCAGATGGCAGAAGACCATCTCTCGCCGGAAACCCGAATCGCCCATAAAAGGTTTCCTTTTTCACTTGGCCAAAACTTAATTTTATAATTATCTGACTTACAGCACTGGGCACAGCTGCTGAGTTTGTGTGCCTTCTAGACAAATAAAAGGCTACCGTGATACTATCAAATACCAGCAGTACGCTGAGCTGTGCTTGGAGTTTATAAGGGTGAAAGGTGATTGTGCAGGAAAATAGAACAGTCTATTTGCCGTGAGCCGGGCACTAAGACCTCATCCCCATACTCAGTTATAATTCATGACAGTACTGGTGGGAAGCCCTCATCCCTCTGTGGAGTTAATGCATCTCCACTGAAGCCTGCTGTGAGCACCCTGCATCCCCGCCCACCATCTGTGCCTTCGCTTGCAAGCCGCCCCCCCAACTCCTCTCTCTCTCTCTCTCTCTCTGTTACTCACTCTTTCCTGAGATCTCCTGGTATTGATATTGTCAGGCGACTAACTGCTTTGTAAAAGTGGCTCTCCAAAACGGGCTTGTCGTTTAACTAGGGGAAGAGCTGGAAGGAACGCAGTACAGTGTTGTTAAACGTCTCATTTAGAAAATGGGCAGGGAAGCAGCAATGGCCTTACACCAATCGCAGACTCTGGGAGCCAAGGATGCCCTGCCGATCACCGATTCGTACGAGGCACCTGTGGTCCATGGTGAGAGGCCAGGGATGCAACACAAGGTGGACATTATGACTCAGGTTAATCTTGTTCTGAACCAGAGTTCAGAGTCCGGAGTCGAATCTGAGAAATGTCTGCCCCCTCTATCCAGGGGCTTGGACCAGCTGGTGGCGTGAGCACCAACCCAGTCCCCACAGACTGGCCCCCCTGTGATGTGATGCTACCCACTCTGGGAACCAGAGCTGGTTGCCTCAGGGCTACCTAAAGCCTCTGCTCAAAATGATCAAGCCCTGGGCTTTACAGAACGCCACCTAAAATAGCCGTGGTCATCTGTGTGGTGTGAGCCACCTTCTAAAGCGGAATGAGCAGAGGTTGCCGAACTCCCAAACTCGCTGCGGCCTGGAGCCAGCAGTGGTTTGTTCCCACCCTGTCCCAGCCCCTCGTGCCCCTGCCTCCCTTCTCCCCTCCCCGCTTCTTCCCACTCCCCACTCTGCTGGGAGCCCAGAGGGTGATGGGGCAGGACGACAGTGTGGGTTCAAACAAAAGATGACCCTGCACCTCCTCGAGCATGGCTGAAGCAAGATTAATGTGTAATGTTTCACAATATGTGCTCTTAACAGAGTCCATTGTTAGTCCTCCTTGAATAAGATAAATCAAATCCAGGCCTGGGACACCAGTATATGAATTTAACAGATGTGATGCCATAGGGAAACTACTGTGTTATAAACTGCAGACATGGCCTTTTTCTATGTCAGACGCGGGCTTATTCCAAAGAGCCTTCAGAGCTCCAGTGGTGAGGTGAGAGGTCACCCACTAAGACGGTAGCACCCACACTGTAATTCAGCCTTGTGTGTAATTGGTTCAGAATCTCATCCTGACGTCTGGCTGGTATCCGTCCCGTCATCTCGCTCACCCTCCGAAGGAAAAGTAGGGCAGGGATGGCTGTACTCAATGTCCAGGTTTTCTTGGGTGAAAGATCACTTGGAGATGACAAAGCTGAGTAGTCAGCCTGAAATCTTGGTTGGTATTTTATTAATTTTGCACCAAGATAAATCCTGCAATTCTGACAAACTCCATGACAGGTGAAATTCCTTCTTGCAGAACCTGCTCAGCAAGAGGCTGCTCATTTCGTTCTGTTCCGAGGCAGGCAACAGGAGGGCAGCTTTCTAATCAGCCCTCAAAGGACCCCCAGCCGCCCCAGAGTCTCGGGCTGATTGAATAACTCCTGGGCCTCTTCCCCTAGGCCTCCATCAGTGGGAGTCCTGTGGAAAGCAATCTCCCGCAGACTGGCACTGAAGAGAGCTTTAAACCACCATTTTCTGCTCTCCCGAGGAGCCTCGAGTACTAAAAGATAGATGGACTGCAGATATTTTATGAGAAACTGTCAGAAGAAGAGCAGAGTAAATGTTTTTTTTCTTCTTCTTTGAGTCACACACTACATCACTGTTGAATTTCTCCCAGAATCTTTTACATTGAAAGTAAGAAATTAATTGGTTGCTAACCTTTCATTCCCCCTGCCTTCTTCCTCGTTGTCTTCCTCCTTTTTTCTTTTCTTAAATATCCACACAGAGGCCCTTTGCTTAACCACAGTTGCAGAAAATCAGTACCATTTGCAATGAAATATTTATAATGACAGAATGAAAAATTGGACTCATTTTCTGGACTGTAGCCGAACAGTCTGCAACTTTGTGCAGTATTGCTAGGCATCCCTCCTTCCTCCCTTTCATTGGAAGCTTTTTCGAAAACAGGCCACATGTACACTTACCTATGCTTTGGAGGGATGCCTACCAAAACACAGAACCCGTTTCTGGGCTGTCTTTAAAAACAGAGGAGAAAAGAGCATATTTTCGTCTGTGTTGCCATGTGGGGGGCACTCAGCTGTGGCCCATAAAGAGGTAGAGAGGATGTGAACCCGGTCAAAAGAGGGAGCGTTGGCGCTGGGAAGGAGAAGCTGGGAGAAGTTTACAAGGAATCCAGGAGCCAGTCTGGTCTGTGCTCCGGAGCGGAGCACAAATAGCACCCAGCAGGCCATAGAGTCTCAGGGCAGGTTTATAAGGGAAATGGGAAGGCACAACAGAGGTGTTATCAATAGACATTGATATCAGAGCTCACCTTCTTTTTTCCCTTTAGCGTTTGCTGCCGTAGGCTTTCCTCCCACGTGACCTCATATTCAGAGCTGCCTTCTTTCGAACGAGGGTTGGCTACTGCATTTTTTTTTTTTTTCAAAGATGAAAGACAAAAGGAGTTTGCTAGGACGGTGCAGCGTTGCATTGCAAACAAACAAGCCCGTCTCACAAGTGCAGGGCCGCCACAAGGCGTTCTTGCTTCCTACACGACTTGATTGCATCTGTAGCAAGATGCCTGTGAAGTACATTTCAGTCTCCCAAATAAGTTTTCGCTTACCACTGCACAGACGGGCCCAAAGAGCCGGCCCACGTCTCCTCCCTCCGGACTGTGACAGAGCTTACATCCGCACTCCCACTCCGGGACCTGCTCAGGCTCCCAGGCCAGCCCTCTGACTTAACCTTTCATCTGGTCCCTTGTGAAGCCCTGGGTTTAAGTAGTTAGGCTTGTTTTCTTTTGGTGGTTTTTTCCAAAGCGAGAACAGTTCCAGCAGACTTGAGCATGCGTTAAAAACAGCCAAACTCAAATGTGCAGGTTTTGCTCACTGAATTTGCATCCTGCATTGCCAACTCCACAAGATCAATAATCCATATTTTAGTGTATAATAAAGGCCGCCTGTAATTGAATTAGCTCATTCATTCCATCTGATTAGCCCTGTTTTATTCATGGAGTGGAAAAATAATACAAGCTTACCTTCTCCAACATATCGCATGATGTGAATGTAAAAGAGCCTTCAGCACTGTGAAACAAATTTATAAAGATGATGGAGAGTCAATTTCAGTATTTGTTTATCCGAGGAATAGGAATAATACAAAACACAACATGCTGCATTTTTGTGGTGATAACTTTAACGTTCACATCTACTGTGTCAGTCTGTCCTCCAGTCAGCCCGGCATGAATATCCTATAATAGGTCTCTCTTCTTACCAAAAGCAAGAACGCCTCCTCAGTTCTGAAGGACAGCTGGGATAAACAGTCTTCTGGTATTCGCCTTGGAGAAATCCGCCTTAAGAGATTTCACCCTAAGGTCATTACCTCTTATCCATCCATGGATTACCATTTGCAAGCTTTGTGATTGCCTGCTCTCTTCTCTTTGAAGCAAAATCTTAGCACACGTTTGGACCTGGGTGATGAGAAACACTGAACAGGAAAGGAGTTCTTCATCATTGGGACCCCAGGCTCTCAATGCAGAGACCAATTTGTGTGTGATGCATACTTGCACGGGGGCTTGGAGGTTTTATACAGGCTTCTAGGTTTGTCTTTTCATTGCATCCAAAAAAAAAAAAAAAATGATTTGGAGAAATGCTGACAGTTCAGCATGAAATGATGTGTGTTCTGACACAAACTGCATTGTAGCTTAGGAATCTAGCCTGAAGTTCTTTTATTGTAGCATTTCTTTGATTCAGGGGAAAAAAAGAATTTTCTTTAAAAGTGTGTGTTTTAGGTTGTGACAGTCACTTTTCTCCATTGCCGTGCATGAATTCAGCAGAATGTTTCCACTTAACCCTTATTATTGCTGGCTTTCTGGAGGACCGAGGGTAAGGAGAAAAAAATGTTTTTGCATTAGTTTTTCAACAACTTAGGTGAGTCTGAAATATATACCCAAGTAAATGGGGACTGTAATCGTGGCACGTTCAGAATCAATCTTTTCTGCAGACCAGGAAAGGAGCACTGAATAGCATTCGTTTAGGTACTGCCAGATGTATTTCAGCGAGGGGCGTGCCTTGCCGAACCACTTTGGATGATTTTAAGTGTCATTAAGCAGACTTAACAGGGGCAGCTGGCCCTCAGGATAGAAGTAAAGGACCATGGCACAGAAATCCTTGGTGGAGGAAAGTTCCAGGGCAAACCCATCCTCAGAAGGAGAGGCGCCCAAATGCAGACTGGATTTGAATATCTGAATTAACAACTCTGGGAATATTTCTCTTCCTCTTGGCCAGCTCCTTCTATGTTGTGGCTGGTTTGCATTTGTGTTTGAAGTGCCAGGCGGTTTAATGAAGTTATTCTTTTATAAATTTTGCAACACTGAAGCAAGCATGAGGGCTTTAAATTAGAATAAGTGCCACTTCTGTGTGGCAGGTTCCTTTGAGGACTGATTAGAAAGAGGCCTCCTGCCGCCCAGTCCTTTCTGCCCGGCAGCGGCGTTGGTGCGTGGGCTTGTTTACAGCTCACCTTTGAATTTGCACGGGAGAGCGAGCGTACACCATGCCTGCTGCCTGGGCCTCTGTTAGCGGAAGCCGTCTTCCTTTCCAGGATCATGTTAAATACTTCACTTTAAGGAGTTATTTTTTTAATTATATTGCTTTATTGTAATGAATTAAAATTAACTTGGAGCAGCAAATTATCTAAGGATGTGAGGGTTATAGATTACTGTCACCATAGCTACAGCTTTGTCGGGGTGGGGGGGGAACTCAAGGGCTGTCTTTCTAGAAGCTCAGTGCACCATGAGGGGTGAGGAGACTGTTCCACAGAGACCGAGAAGCAGCGTCAGAAAAGATGCCCAGGAAATGGGAAGAGAACGGGAGTTTAACGTGTGGGTTTATGAAGCGAATAAAGGCTCTTCTTGGCCAGCTCTGCCATTTTAAGACCTGAAAGCTTGTGGGACAAGAAGAGATGAGGCACAAGAGGGAATCCAAGTGTATGTTAAGACCCAACAAGGTTCCATGTAGAATAAGGGATGCACTTGGCATTCCTGATTCCCTCTCTTCCTGCCTGTGTGCACTGGCTAACAGACGGGTGATTTCAGGGGACGCGAGGCAGGACATTATTAAAGAAATGGGCTTGAAGCTTTCTGCAGGACACAAAACATGCAAGGGGGAGGGAAAGGAAAGAGAGCAAGCCAGGAAGAAAGCACCAAACTTAAGTACAGAATTATTTCTCTTCTCTCCAAACCAGGATTCTTTTTTTTTTAATTGAAAGTGAGAGACACCCAAATGGAATTGGGCTTGTGAAATATTCGCATTTTAAAAGGACTTTCTTAGAATTTAAAGCAAGGCCTACTTGGGGCTCCTTCTAATTGCATTCTCCATGCAGGAATATGAGCCCTGGGGGACCCAAAGATCAAAGGCAAACACCAGGGATTTTACCTGTAGAACCCATGCAGGAATGTACCTCTCTCCCGGCTCCACAGCACACACTCATGCCAGCATCCAGCATAGGCACGAGTGTACGCACATGTGCACACACACTCATCCTTCTGCAGTTTCATTATGGAAATTTTGGAAACCAACACATCGTCTTTTCACAGTTCTATTCTTTGTATGTATATTTACTAAAGCAAATGCCCTAGTAGACAAGCATTCTGTTGCCTGTGATGGGGAAAGGTTGTTTTCTGTTATTCTTCGTGATTTATAACATGTTGACTTACTCTTACTGTGAGTTTACCTCCTAGAGAGTGTGGCAGTGTTTTTACTAAAAGAAATAATACACTACAAGGAAGTGGCGTTTCTTTTGCTCTTTGCCCAAGTTCAATAAACTATTCTTCATAATTATTGGGAATTGGTTGAAGGGAATCCTTGTCCATATCAAGTGGAAAAGCAGCAAGAGTTCGTGCTTCCTCCCCCTCCCTAGAAAGGTTACCCTTTGAATATAAATTACTGTGCCTTGTGCTTCTCCCATTCTAATCAGATGACCTTTTGAGTCTGGCGGACAGAGTTTAAATCCTAAGCCTGCCAGTCAGTTTTTACATCAATGCCCTGTTCCAACAGCTTTCAGGTACATAACTTTCAATGGATTTCAAAAACAGACGTGAAGTAAGTCATGCAGGCGGAATCTTGCTGCTGATGGTCAGACAACCTAACTTGACTACAAGATCTTGGGCCAAGTAATGTGACGATGGGTAATTTCACTAACTAAATCCTTTACAAAAAACCTTCTGGGATTCAAAGTCTAAGAGAAAAGGGAGGAGCAGGAAATGTGTAATGTTTGCAAGAGGACAGTTCTGAGCAATTATCAATTTAAGCTCCCATTATTTGCTGCTAATTACTACACGAGGCTGCTAAATATTTAGCAGAAGTTTGTTTAATTGTGTTTGACTTGGGGTGGGGCGGGGGGCTTGAATATGACTTGAGCATCACAAGTCAGTGTGTACACCCAGAGCCAGGCAGAGAGGAAATTTGCATTCACCCAAGATGAACACATCTCAGTGTCAGCCAAGCCTTCTTTTTCCTTCATTCCACAGATTTATCTTTAAGGTATCTACAATTAGAGCACGAAGAAGGGGCACTGTTCACGGATGTAAAATTGGAAGGAGGTCATTCTTAACCTGGTTTACAGGTGTTCTAGTTTAGAAAGCACCAGTGTGATAAATTAAACATTACAGGGGGAAAAATTAAAGCTTAGCAACAACTGGCACATGGACACATCTGTCTGTGAAGCACTGACTTAATCCCTGAATATCTTATTAGACTGTATTGCCTATCAAAGCCTTCTGTCCCACAATGCGCTGGATCCTGCAATTCTAGAATCTGAGCAGAATCTTTAAGCTCTGGCCTCTCTTTCATTTTCGCTGGCTCTCTGCAGTTTGATTTAAATTTTCCATTGCCTCCATGCGTGTAAACAGGTAGCTCAACTCATTATTCTCTTTTAAAAATAAACTTTGTGCTTTTAATGTATTTCCCAGTGGCTATTTTGCTCTTTTTAACCTATTCTTCTAATTCAGCACCTTTTTTTTTTTCTTTTTCCTCAACTTAGTGGATAGTGCATGCTCCTATCAGTTCAAAAGAGGGAAATTTCAAGCCTGTCCCGTATGCAAAACAGATAGGGGTCAGGTAGCAACTGAAATTTTACTACCATTTCTTTTCATGTATTTAATTAATTTATTTATTTATTTTTAATTAATTAATTAATTTAAATTTTGGGCCACGCTGTGTGGCTTGCAGGATTTTAGTTCCCCAACCAGGGATCGAACCTGCACCCTTGGCAGTGAAAGCAGAGTCCTAACCACTGGGCCACTAGGGAATCCCCTTTACTACCATTTTTAAGCTCGTAATGAGAAATGAAATGGTTACAAAGTTCACATTGTCATGTATGACCCATCATCAGTATTTGTCCTTTTGAAGCTGGTGGACCAGCGTGGCTTGTTTTATTTCTCTGAAGTGTTTGTCAAAATACTAAAAATTGCTCTACATTAGCAATTTGGACATGGCATTCCTTTAAAAATTAGTCTTTGCTTAGGCTTCTGAAGACTCACATTAGACTAAGGCTAGGCTGCTTTAGGTAGGTATTCTCAAGATATTGTTCACCACCATTGGCTTTCCCAGCTTGGTTTGCTGTTGTAAAAAAAAAAGAGCACCTGTGGTGAAAACAGACTCTGTTTGAAGTGACCCCTACCCCCCTGCCCAGCCGCATGGATCTTCAGCCCCACAGGGACCAGTACCCTGCCTTCGGCCACTCTCAGCCTGGCTCCTGCTTGGTCTCTCCCCCTGGAGCCCGCCACTCTCTTCTAACCTCCCACTCCAGCACCGGGCAAGTGTGACTCCTCTGAGAACTAAGCCCAGGAGGTGAGGCGCCCTTTCTCTGTGGCCCATGGCACCCTGTCCTCCTGTCCCTGGTGAGTGCCCTGACGGTGAGCAGCTATAGTCTCTGCAGCCAGCCCAGCCCGGGGATGAGAACATAGCGACCTGCACCGCCCAACAACGGCTTCTTCCCACAAGCCAGCTCGGCCGCTGCAGTGGCTATAAGACCTTGAAAGTTGGCTTAAACTCTCTGGGACTTAATTTCCTCACCTATAAAATGAGATGTTGGAACAGATGCTGCTAGAACTCTCCCAGCTCTGAAACCATTTCTTTTTTATTCTGAAGTATCACTTACAGGTGGTGTTGGCTCGACCAGCAAATGAGGGATGATGGCTTTGCATTTCGTTCAGAGTAGGGAGTGGTTTCCATAGCCTAAATAGTAATTTCCAGATTTTAATATTTGGGTCCCTTTATACTTTATTAGATTGTAAATATTTCTAAAGCAGCACTGATTAAGTGCCACTAAAATGTACCACCTTTGTTCATTGATGGTACATGGAAGGTCTTAGTAAACTGCTGAATGAGTGGACATTTTTGGAGAGATGATTATTTATACAAGCAATGCCATTATATATCTCCAAGAATCCTTTCCCTGATTTCTCAGCAAATGCCCATTCTCACCATTGACCGTATTTTTAAATGCCATGCCATAGTTCCATGTGGCATATATGTGTCCCTCTTGCTGTCCCTTTTTTTTTTTTTTTTTTTATTTGAGGGAGAAGACTGAAGACTAGGTCGCATCCTCAAGCAGGCGCGGCAAGCTTAATGTGTTTTCAAAACACTGGAAGCAGTGGTCCTCAACTGGGGATGATTTTTCCCCCAGGGGCTATGTGGCAAGGTCTAGAGATTTCTGGCTGTCACGACTGGGAAGGTGCCCCTGGCATGTTGTTGACAGAGGCCAGGGATGCTGCTAACATCCTACTGGGCACAGGGCAGACCCCTAGAGCAAAGACTAGTCCCCCTCGACATTCCAGTACTGCTGAGGTTGGGAAACTTGGTCCCACTGGCCTTTTAGAATCTATTTAATTTGTAGGCATCTCTCTCTAGAACAAAGCAGTTGAATGACATATTTTGTATAATGACTAAGAAATAGCTTACTGGATTGTGTTTTTGGTCTCTCTGGGTGACATAGAAGAACTTTATACTACAGATACATGGTCAAGCCTTCTGAACATAAACTCATAAACATGCCAGTGTCCACATGCTTCAGAGTTATCTCAGCCCAACCTTTTCTAGGCATAGTTAGCATGAATGTCCAAAGAACAGCAAATACCAAAAAAGTCCTTCAGTGAGGTTTATTAGAATGTGAAATCATTTCCTATGGGAGGTGTGATAGAAGCTTCATTGCCAAAAGCATTTAAAACTAGCCTAGAGTGTGAACTTTATAAAACAATTTTTGTCCAACAAGGGGACAAACTAAATAACCTAATAGTCCTTTTCCTTAATATCGTGTATTTTTCCGATCACTTCTGATGATACTATTTCACCTTTTGCTTTAATGTAGCTTAGTGTCATCCAGAAAATGCTTTGAGATGTCAGGCCAAGCCCATGTGAACTGTTAAATGTCAAAAGAAAATGCATCAGTGTCTAAGTTCATAGTGATGACATTACCATATGAAAAAATAAAAAGGGAAATTCTGTCAGTGCAAACATGATCATAAATGCAACATTCCTGGCATTAAAGAGAGGGGCAAAAGCATATCATGACAGACGGTTTGGGAAATCCCATTGTTGTTTATCAAAATAAAAGTGTAGAACCTCATTTTAGTGAATCCTGCCAAAGTAAAAATTGTGAGTCAACCACCCTGGTCATGAACATCCATCATATGAATATGTTTTTTAGACTGTCAGAGCACTTTGGGAAATACTATACATTTGTCTTTGAAGAACGTTCATTAAAATATATCTCACCAAAATGCACATACCCACATACATGTTCCTGACGTTTGCCAGGTAGGGCCCATGAAAACACAATTACCCCAAACTTCTCCAGCTAAGAAGTATATAATTTGTAGACAATGGAAACTTTGGGGTGGTAAAATGGGGTCTAATTGGTATTTTGGATGATTTGGGTGATTTTTAGAACATTCTAACAGTACTTCCAAAGCTGAAGCAATTCACTTTTAATTAATTTAAAACTATGAGTACTTCGGTAGTCATGTGGACTCTGAAAATGTTAATTTATTGCCTTCACATCCTGTTAACCTTATCAAGACAAAGGCTACTCTTCGCCATTGTATTTTTTTCTCTAACCTATGGGGGAGATCACCCAGTATCCTCTCTCCATTAGCTAGATACACTCCTAAAGCTGTTTTACTAGCAAAAGAACTTGGGAATGAAAAACAGAGAGAGGGTGGAAATGTAAAAATCTTGATTAGAAAGTATAATTTAATAGAACATGTATTGAACCAAATGTATTGATTAATGTAGAAGATATAGTACTTATATTGATTCAAACCAGAGATTTAGTACTAAAAGCTCTAAGCCAAAAAGCTGCTGCAGATTTGCTACAAAAGTCAGTTTAATGCTGTCCTTGAGAGTGCCTTCACAAAGAAATTCTTCTAATGTTTGAGGACTAGGTAGAATGCGGTATATGTCAGTTTGATCCCGGAGGGTTTTATTTTGTACTCTAATAGCTGTTACGAGCCTACATTATATCCAAGGAGTAATTTTCCTTAGGGGTGCCCGGCTCGCTTTGTGTCAATATTCTAGCATTTTAAGTCACGTACAGTATATGCTTCTGGGAACAGGGAAGGAGCCAGCCAGACTCATAATGGTCTGCATTCATTAATAAAGGCAGAAGCTTCTGTCCCTCCACTGCCCGCTACAGGGATGCCTCTTTGGCCTTCAGGGACCCGTGCAGACACATTTAAAGAAAGCTTTATTTTGAGTGGGCAGGAGATAAAATGTAGGACTCGCAGGCATTTCCTAAGTCAGCTATATGCCGGAGCACAGGGTGACCTTAATGGGTCAAAGAAGAATGCAGGTCAAAAGACTTATTATCCAGGCTGTTGGAAACCAATTGCTTTTGTTTAAAAAAATAAATAAAAAATTAAAAAAATAAAAAGCAGTAGTGCTTAAAGGTGGACGATAATGTAGAATTCTGTTTGCAGCCTGTAACTGCACGACCGTATGTGTACTGGGATATGCTTCTAGAAAAATGAAAGCATACAGACTATCCACAGTGCTTACAGATAAAGGTCCAGCTCTCATGATAAAAGGAAGGGTAATATAATTAGTTAATCAGTGATGATTGATTACGGATGTGTGCGTTCTTCAACTAAAGAAAAAACAACATGCTGTCATGGTGCTGTCACCATCTGTTGAAAGGAACAGCCACATTTAATCCTTCTATGTCTTTTATTTCTTCCCGCCTTGCATTGTTGCAAAGCCACAATTGCCTACTATTTCTTCTGGTTGGAAAACATCTCATTTAAATTGAATACAACTGCAGTTTAAATTCGGGATTCTAATGGCATGGTGAATTAGTGGAAAGCTTGTTATATTTTTTTTTCATTCCTTTTTAAAATAGCATGCTGTCTCTTTTTCTTAGTTTTAAAAGCTTGTCAGAATTTGAGACAAAAGGCTATAAATACACAACTCATGGTAAAAATGATTAACATCTTTGAATCAACAAACCTCACAAAACTTCCATTCTGACAGTTTTTATTTTTATTATCACTGCTATGTAACATTTTGCCGATGCCAACAGAGGGCTACAAAGCACAGACAACGAGACGTGGTCTGTCAAAATATTGGACAAGCGAGGGCAATCTGTGGTACCACTTTTGGGGCTAGGGACTTAATTTTTCTACCCTGGGAAGGTAGATTCCCCCTGGCTTTCCTCCAGAGCTTAACTTCATCTTTGTTATAGGTACAGATATTCAAATTCACATCAAGATCACAGGAAAATGGGATAGTTTGGCCAAGGTGAACAGTTACAGGGGATGGTGGGTTTTTGTTTTTGTTTTTTTTTAATTTAAAAATATTTTGCTTGGATTGCATTTTAAATAGGATTAAACCGTTTGACCAGTAAATGTGGTCAGCCCTCTGAAAGGAGGAGGCTGAATTAATCATGTGTTAGCGTGCCAAGCCCAAAATGAGAATTCCAGTCTTGTAAAATGAAAGGCATCTCATATTTTAAAAGAAATTCATAGTGCTAGAAGGGAATTTTTAAGGTCCTCATCTGTTTTTTAGCTTTCTAAGTTTAATTTCACATTTTAGAGAAAAATAGATAGAACAAACTCCTTCTAAATGGGGGCCCTTTACAGTAAAGAGTGTTTTTGTTGTTGGTTTTTTTTTAAACCTGGCTATTAAAGTATCATACCTAGATGGATCGTCTTTTAAGCTTTAAGGTGTGTTGTGAATTTGATTTTTTTTTTTAACACAAACCCCCCTCGTGTAAAACAACTGTTCATAACTGGGATTAATGGTTTTCAATTTTCAGTTACTTAGACATGGGGTCTCCAAGAGATGGCTTTTTGCAGAGTAGAATATGGCTCTCTGTGGGATTACAGAAGTTTTCTTCTCTTCCAACTTCCTTTTCTGTCATCACCCCCCCAGCCCGCGTCGATGTTGCACTGATGTTCTCCTCGATTATGTAAAACACTTTCCCTTCACTGGAACAGATATTTTTTCTCATAACCTGTCATTGCATTAAAGTACCTTGGGTACTGTGAATTGCTGTGTAAAATTGGTGAGATTACCCACTGCTTTGTTCTAGCGTAGTGGTTTCCTCCAGACCCAAAGAACAGAAAACTCGTATAGGAGAAGGCTGCTTGCGCGTGGCCTTGGCAGCCTTTTCTCGCCCTGCACATCCCCGTCTGTGCTGCAGGGGCTCAGGAAGGGCTCTGTGGTGTGGCGGGGTGTGGGGAGGAGATAGGGCAGGCACCTCCCCTCTCCTTGGGCTTAGCGCGTCTCTGGTCTACTTTTCATCTTTCCCACTTGCTTCTTGTCTCCCTTTCTGTCTGTGATTTTAAAAACACACCAAATAGGAGGAAGGCTCCCATGAAGCAACTTCTTGTTTCTCTTATCCTTGGACCTTCAGTGAAGTCTGGAGACAAACACTCCTCATCTTTCTCTCCAACCCCTAAAAACCAACCCAGTAACCTGTGCAGCTCAGACATTCCTTCCTTCCTCCAGAAGATGAAATCAGGCCATTTGTATTTTCAGTGACTCAAAGTACTGCTACTGCGTGGAGGAGGGAAACAGTCACACCCCAAAGATCCTCAGAAGTGGTGAGGACAAGCCCTTGAGGACTGGATCAGAATCACCTGTTTGTTTTGTTTTCAATGCAAATATGCCCAATTGCCACCTTGAGAATCACAGACAATGGTGAGCCAGGACTGGGAGGCCTGACCTCACCCTCAGCTGATCTGGAGAAAAAAAGAAAAAGAAGGACAAAAAGTGATCTCAATGGTATGCAGGTATCTCTACACCGAGAGAACTTTCTGCCTTTACCATGTTTCATGCCAGATTTCCCATTTATACGTGATTTGTATTACAGCTCTTTAGTTTTGTTGAATCTTGAATTTTGCAAGCCATACCCTTGTCCTTCTCTCAAATGATTGATATATATTTTTTTCTCTTAATATGCAAAGCATACATCCTTTATAGTAGCAACTTCAATCTGTTGCAATAAGTGATTCATATGTATTTGTTCATTTCTTTGCAGCTCGGAAGAGACTTGTATGGCTTTGGTTTAGGATGAAAGCATCCAAGAAACAACTGTTGCCAACTATTATGGCCAACTTGTGTTAGGTTTTTGTTCTGCAGTATCTTAATATAGGCACATAGAAGAACACAGGATCGATTGCAGTATAGCTTCCTTTATTAACAACTAAAATTCGATTGAATGTGGAATGTCTATAGTAAGCGCTTAAATATTTTTAAATAATGTTATTAAACTGATTTCTGTTTTTTACTTTATGATAAAAAGTAATCACACATCCTCCTGTCAACGTTCTACCATTTAGATAACTATTGTCATAGATTCTTGTATTTATTTTCTTAATTTTTTAAATTAAAAAAAAGCACCTTTCTGTAAGATCAGGCTTGATTCTTTGCGATAGGAAAATGCATGAAAAATTTTAGACAGTGCATTTTGAGTAATTGAACTTTTTTTACTGTTTATAACCTCTTTGATCATAATTATGTTGGTATTTAAGGGGAGAGCAATGTTTCTTAGTCTCATCAGTATTTTGATTACCCTTTATGTCTACGTGTTGGTGAAAAATAATTTGCAAAAGTATCTATTTAGAATCAATCAATAGAAAGAAAAAAAGGGTTGGCATAAAACCGGTCTGCTTCTGTATGTACTTTTAGGCGAGTACTACTAAAGAAAAATTTAAAATCCAGCTTGTCTTTTACTGAATTAATAAAAATGGTATGCTTTAAATAAGGCTGAGTGAAATAACATCCTCATTATTTGCTGTCAATCTTCTTACAAAATGGGCTTAGTTTGAAATAGGGAACGGAAGACCTGGGTCCTTTTCACAAGACTCATGTCTCCTTCATTGGTGCTCTTAGCCCCAGTTGGGCAACCCTGAGCAGCCCAAGCCTCTGGGCCTGCATCCTTTACTCATCGGGCAGGCATTTTGCTAGTTTGGTGGGGGATGAAAAGATAACAAAGATCTTTGAGACAAAGCCCTCTGTTGCAAACTTTCCATAGCTCCTCTTTCCCTGCAAGACAAAGCCTGAACTCCTTAGCCAGGTACAGAGGGCTCTTCATAATCTGCCCACAAACTTCTATCTATCTATCTTTATTTCTCATCAGCATGCTTGGTTCTGGACACTTGAGAAGATTCCAACCAAACTGAACGAGTTGCAGGTCCACGAACATACCTTGCATATTCTTCTTTGCCTTTACCCACACGGGTCTTTGGCCTGGAATGCCCGCCCTGCATCCCAAATGCCTCTTCATTCATATTATTCCACCTCAACTAAAATGTCACGAGTTACGTCCACTGCAAAGCCTTCCCCAAAGGCCAGGCAGGGTTAGGCGTGCGTGATACTCCTACGGTCATTTCTAATATAATCCCACCAGGTTGCTTTACCATCATGTGCCCACGTGACTTTCTTGGGACTGTGAACACTCTAAAGATGTGAAGGCAGGGACCATCCTTCTCCCGTCAGTGGCCCTTGCCTAGCTTGTCAGTCGTTCAATTAGCCAGACCCGCTTTGCTGAGTGCTGCAATCCTGGGGGCTACGCCTGGTGGTGATACCAGGATTCAAGAGATGCTTGTGAAGGAATGAATAAGTGAATGAAGACCAAAATTACAGACACAGGGAGAGAGCCGAAATTGCAGATAACCACAAGACCCCGGATGCATACAATATAAGCAGCATAAAGCACAGTGGGAAATCAGAGAAGGGGGAAAGCAGTTTTAGACGGGATGGGCATGAAGTGGTAGTATTTTGTGGTAGACCGCAAGGTTCTGATCAGAAGGGATGGGGAAGGGGGTCGACTGGGAGAGGTGGGAGAACGACGCTCAGGGGAGGCACAGCGGAGGGAAGGTGCACATCAGGCCATCTCCAGGCGTTTGCTCCAAATGAAAGTCCCGTGGACCTGTGACCATCCCCCGTGCAGGCCACAGGCCCAAGGTCTGGAGCCCAGTGTTCACCCCCAGGGCCTGGCTTGTAGTTATAAGTTACCCAGGAATCCCAGTTGCCGGCTCACAATTTGGAACCGGGATGTTGGCTCAGAAAGGGGACATGCTGTGTGGATGGAGAGGAGGCCACCAGAATACAACAAGGACTGCACCCGCTGGGGACGGGGGAGGTTGCAGGCTGCTGTGATCTGCTCCTGCGCCAGGATGGGACCCAGCACCAAGCCCACCCCAAGGAGAGGAACTGGAGAATCGCTTCCTGTCCTCTCTGTCAGTTGGCCAGGCTGTTCTTGCCCGTAAAGTCTATATTCAGGGACAGATAGAGCCTCTGCTGTTAAGACGTTCACCTTCTAAGAGTGAGTAGAACAAAAGCATCTGTAATGAATGGAAATGATGCGCAGATAAATATAACTGTTAAAATAGTGCTACCCAGGCATTTGAAAAGACGGTCGTATCCTGATAAGAAGAGATGGTGGAAGGTAGGGCGGCGGTCTCCGGGGAAGCAAAACAGAGGCAGAGAAAGGGGAGACCCCTGGCCCCGCCCTTCCATCCTGGCTCCCACTGGGGGAGGGGAGGAGCCGGTCCCATGAGCACCGATTCATCTGGGTGCAGAAATACAGTATTTAGGTCATTATAAATCAATCAGCATTTATAGATACTTGGTTTGATGAAAATACAATCACTTAAGGTTTTTTTTTTTTCCCCCTCTTTCATTACAGAATCATACGATGACCCAACACAGCAGTTAGTGCAAGCACGGTCTCTCAAGGAGAATGACTTTTGTGGCACAAAAAGGGAACATATTTTACTCTTTGCACGAAACTTTCATTGTTAATGTATATTATTCAGAAACATTGTATTGTACCATAAAACTTGTATTATCAAAACTGTTGGATGTTCATGTGTTTGAACTTTTGAGCACCGGATAGACCCCCTGTATATAAAGTGTCTCACATGTATTATGTCGTCTGATACTAAAATGGTCTTATAAAGACAAGTGGACTTGGGCCCTATTCAGGCAAGATTTTTTTTAAAATGTGAGCAAAATGGCTTAAGAGAAAGTATTTTCAAGGAAGACAGATTAAAACAACCCTGTTACACAGGAGACTATGTTTGGACTTCCCTTTCTTAACACTTAAGCCTAGAATTTCTCTTTTGGTAGATCAACAGTTAAACCCAAGACTATTTTTTATTGCTGAAGATCCTTGCAAACCATGAAGAGATGTTCTCACAGAACCCCACAGCTGGATAAGGCCCGTATATATATTTGTAAGCCTTGCAATGTGACAGGTAGCATCACTATATATGCAATAGTTGTTATGTAGACTGTCAAAGAATTTTTTTTTTTTCCTGGATACATTTGAAGCTTTGAGTGTTCAAGGTTTTCCTTAATGATTTCACACAGCCAAATTCTTGAATCAGTTGAACTAACCTGTATGTTACTGTTATTAATGTTTACTCTGCGGTCTGAACCTGGAGATTACTGGAATTGTTTTCCAAGAGGAAATAAATTCAGTTTACCATTAGGTATGAGTGTATTTGTGTGTTTTCTTTTTCTAGTTACTCTGCCATTAAAAAAATCTAATTGCCCGCACCCTTGGAAATGAGTTCTGCTCTTGAGAATATCCCAGGCATAACCTCAATCATATTTAAGCTTTCCACGCTGGGCCAAAAGCAGCTGGGAGGAGATTCATCACATCGCATAGGGAAGGAATCAGACCCGATGTACTTCTTCCTCTTGCAGATCCTACCAGGTCACATTGTACTGGAGGATTTTGACATCACAGATGGATGTGATGGCTGTTTTCTGCATAATTTGCAGCCCAATTCATGTCGTGCTGTGCAAATCTGAACTCAAAGTAGATGGCTGCAATTTGAGAGGCAGTTTGGCTTATGTGTACTTAAGAAGCAGCTTTGTTCATTCAGAAGACAAAGCACAGAGCGGGGAGCCTGTGAGCTTCGCACTGGCACAGAGCGCAGACTCTCGGTGTGATCTTCTCCACATCAGCCACCTCCAGGCCTCAGTCCCCCAGCCCGGAGAGGTGACACGGCTTGGTCATAGGCCTTCACGCAGGCACGGGGTGCTGCCTGGGAGTTTGCTCACTGGTTGCTCACACCATGGCTTGCCACAAAATGGTGAATGAACAGGCACTCGAATTTCAGAGGCTTTTTGGGGGCGGGGGGAAGAGAATAGCCATGTGTACATTGAGTCCTAATATACATGTTTAGCCAAAATCAGTAACTACAGACCTGATATTAGTGGGCAACTTTCATCCACATCCTGCTTAAAATACTTTACCCACTGTGACTCTTTCACCCTCTCTGAAACTCTGAGGACCTCAAGCAGCTCTTTAAACAAGCGAGAATCTTCACAGCACTTTTTTTGATGGAGAAGCCAAGGCATGGACTGATTCACTTTATTGTGACCACCTGTCACCAGGGGAACCATGAATGAAACCCAGATACCAGCCACGCAAGGTGTAAGCCTCACCCCATGGTGCTCAAACCCTAGCCTGCGTCAGGATCACCTGGAGGGCTTGTTACATCACAGGGTACTGGACCTGACACCCGGAATTGCTGAGTCAGTAGACCTGGTGGGGCTCAAATGTCTGCAGTTCTAGGACATTCCCAGCTGGGGCTCACGCTCCACACTTTGGAGGGCCACACTTTGAGACCCACTGTTCTACCCCATTTCCAAATTAGTTGAGTGCATTGAATGTGAATAGCCATGCAGAGTGCTGGCAAATTATATTACTTATTTTGATACCAATAAAAGAAAGTTTGGTCAAATTTTAGGATCATTCAGAAACAGGTACCTCCTGGTAATTAACGTACGTTTGCTTGCCAGAATGTATCGTGTATGTGTTTAGTTTTTTAATGTTAGGAAAACCTACATCTATACATTTCACAATGGATTGCCAGCATGCTATTTAATTAAAAAGCTTTTTCACCAGCTACATAAATAATGAAGTATGCTAAGAATATGCAAGTACATTCAGAATTAAAATACTCAGCTATATTTAAAAAAATTACGATCTCTGGCCTATTCAAGGATTTTGCATTTAAAATGAAATAGACACACGATGATTTTTTAAAAAGCTTTAAAACCTCAGGCTATTAATGAGTGGGTTATATTTTACTAAAAGGAAGCTGCTCTTCATTCATGAAAAGGAAAGCAGGTGATGGTATTATCCAGGGATGGAGCCTAAGCTGCCTTTAACAGCATCACCTCTGAGAGACTTCCCAGGCTCCTGGTAAACAGCAAGGGTTGGAATTCCTAGGAAGCAATGGAGGGCCGTCACATGGCTGGCCGTTGGGCTCCTTCAATACAAGCATGTTTCAGCCTCTTCCCAGGTAAAGCTGGAGGCCAAAGAGGTTGACTCTTATTGCTCCATATGCCTGCCTGATCCTCCAGTGACTATGAGATCGTTCAGATTCAGCAGGCCCTTCTTTATGACCAACCATTCTTTGGATCATAAATACTGAACGGTGTGTGGAACAGTCATTCCCTCCTTCTGCTTATTACCTTGTTTATATTTATTTCCTGCTTCATTCCCTAAGAATATAAGGCAGCTTAAATAAAGATTAACAAAACGTTAATAGGGAAAGCAGCACCGTGCAGAGAAGAGAACATACAGTAAAGCAGTTGGCTTGTTTCTGCTTTAATTTTGGTTTTGAATGCATTTTCGCACTGGCTTTGAGCTTCCTGGTAGTAAAGGGAAAAACAACAACAGAAAGGAAGGATTATACCACTTGCTCATGAGAGCTTTTTCCCTATCACTCAATTCCAAAAGAAATTTCTCAGTGACTTTATATGCAGTCAGGTGGCCAATACAATGGCCACTGTTCCTGACCCTAATTTTATGATCTCATGCAGTGGCTGTCATCTGGAGGAGTGTGGGTGCACCTACGGGTAGAGGCCAGAGATGCTGCTAAACATCCTATAATCCACAGGACAGGTCCCCAGAACAAAGAATTATCAGGTCCCAAATGTCAACAGTGCCAATTTTGAGAAACTGCTCTAATGTAAAATTCTCTGTGATTGTTCAAGGACCTTTTTACATTAGAATTATCTGGAAAACTTTAAAACTCTATTGCCTGCAAGATTCATATATGTGTGTGTGTGTGTGTGTGTGTGTGTGTGTGTATATATATATATATATATATATATATATATATATATATATATATATATATATATATATATATATATATATATATATATATGTATATTTTGGTCTCACTGTGTGGCTTGTGGGATCTTAGTTCCCCGACCAGGAATTGAACCCCTGGGCCCCAGCAGTGAAAGCGCCGAGTCCTAAACACTGGACCGCCAGGGAATTCCCCTAAAAACCTCTATTGCCTGAATCCCACCCCCAGAGAGGCTGACTTAATTGGTCTAGAGTGCAAACATGCCCCCGGTGATCCTAGTGTAGCCACACCTGAGACCCACTAGGCCAGGCTCCATTCACACGTAAGTATACTGGGCTCAAGACCAGAAATTTGAAAATAACATCCGAGGAGTAGAGAAGTATGGGCCTCAAACTCTCTTTCCTCAACATTACTTTTTAACAACTGGGCGTGTAATGCTTATTTTAACTCTAAAGTAACATAACCTATGGCAAGTTTCAGAAGAAGGGGAAAGGGGGAAAATGACCCAGAACCCCACGTGGCACCCTTACTCCTGATTCAGGATGACAAGCTTTATGAGTGAGAAATCTGGCCCCATGGGAACTCTGGCCACCCAGAGAGCAAATGACCCATCACCTGCCAAGGCCAGGTCGCCCAGTGTCTCAGGAGAAGCCAGCAATCCGGGTGGTTATGTGCCATGTGCCAATTTCTGAATGTTGGCAGCCTACTCCATTTGTTATTCAAGCTCTGCTGACCCCCACTGTGCAGGCCATATGAGATAGGCTTTCGGGCCAGGCCCTACTCTTGGATTGCCAGGTTTGACCTTCAGCATCAAGTATTATTTTTTCCAATTATTTTCATTCCAGACTAATTAAAATGTTTGTTTAAAACTATTATACGGGGCTTCCCTGGTGGCGCAGTGGTTGGGAGTCCGCCTGCCGATGCAGGGGACACGGGTTCGTGCCCCGGTCCGGGAAGATCCCACCTGCCGCGGAGCGGCTGGGCCCGTGAGCCATGGCCGCTGAGCCTGCGCATCCGGAGCCTGTGCCCCGCAACGGGAGAGGCCACAACAGTGAGAGGCCCGCGTACAGCAAAAAATAAATAAAAATAAAATAAATAAAATTATTATACGATTTGTGTACGTGAGCGTCATATGCAGTTTTGATGTTGCTCTGTGGCCTTCATATTTCTATTGCTTCAGGTAGAACAGTAATGCACCAAACGGATGTGTTCTATATAAGCCCGCCCTTGTTCCTGGATATTTAGATGTCAGATGGATTTGTTTTTTTTTAATGATGAAGGATAAAAAATAGCAGAAAGGCAGTATTCTCCGTTGCAAGTCAGATATGCTATATTCTCTGTGGCTAATGGAGGCTAGGTTAAATATGCTTTGGAAATCATGTAAATGGGTGAGAGGGTTGACATTCTGCTTTGAAGGTTGATAAACTTAACCAGTGTTCCAGTCCAAATGGAAGGTAAAGACCCCAGAGGCGGCCCCCAGGCTGGGTTAGGCTCCTTGGAGCAGCGCTGGGTCTGTTCCAGAGCTTGGACAAGGATTCCGATGAACCCTCAAGTTCCACTCTACAGAGCACGGCAGCCCCGCTTTGTGCCTGTCGGGGTGCAACATTGCAGAACCCTTGAGAAAGGACGTTTGAAACTCCAGATACATTAGAGAATACCTGCAAACGCTTCTCCACTCAGCTTCAGCAGGCCGGAGCCTCTTACCGTCTCCCTTGTCTCGAGGGAGCACTACCAAAGGTACTGCAAACGCCCAGAGTTCGAGAAAGAGGAATGATTTAGGGTAAAATGACCCGGCGTGGGTTTCTGGCAGAACCCCAAGGCTCAGGTCTGGTTGGCACCGCGTTCCCAGGTGAGCACCTCGCGGGGCCAAGGAGGAGCCCCATCTCCGCCAGATTCCTTTGTAATGAAGTCAGCTGTCAACTGGGGGAAAGGCACAGAGCCCCTTTATTTCCAAACAGGTGATGCAGCATATTAAAGGTTGAATTCCATCTTGTGCTCGCATCCTGAAGGAGCCAGTTTGCAGGCAAGCTCAGTTCTTTCTGCAAAGAGGGAAACTTGGCAATGGTGGAGGCTGAGTACTTAAATGGCAATCAACTTCTGGCTCATATCAATTAATTCCTTCATGGACTTCTGCCTAAGTATAGCATCTTGAATTCCCAGCTGCGGAGGCTATGAAAAACGGCCCAAACAACACACGCCATGATCCAGGGGATGGCGCGCCGGTGAAATGATGATGGGTGAAGCTGTCTCAGGGAAGCAGTGGGCGCCCATCGGGGGCTCCCTCTTCGTTTACCTGCAGAATCCAGGGCAGGACACACACTCCCTTCTCTGGGTGGGAAATTCTTTGAGAAAACTTTTACTATGTCCAAAGTGAAATCATTCTGAGGGGAATCGCCTCCTTTTGGAGGTGATTTTTAAATATCCAAATTTTAAAATATCCAAATCCAAAGTGCCCATGAGATGTGGAAGCAGGATGGAGACTAAGAAATCGGAGGAGGGCTTTGTCATCACTCAGACACCAGGAGAACCTATTCCAAAAGTGGTCCTCGTCCCAAGGAAGCTACCGGCGTCATCTCCATCTCTCTTTCATGTGAACGAGGAGCATCTTGATCGAGCACTGCAGACAGAGGATGAGTATCGGTGGTGCCACATGAGATTTGGCAATTCTTCAATTCATCTGTCAAGCTCAGACCTTGACATCTACACGGGGTTGTGAATTTCAAATCCCTTATCACTCAGGTGGGTTCTCCTCATCTAATGCTCTAACAATGTGGCTATCACCAAGCTATAACCGATGAAAATCAAGGTCACGTGGCAGGGACAAACTCACTTTTCCTCCGCTGCATGTGAAACATCCCTGGTTTGTCTCACTCTCTGTCTTTTTTTTAGTTTTTTAGTTTTTGCGGTACGTGGGCCTCTCACTGTTGTGGCCTCTCCCGTTGTGGAGCACAGGCTCCGGACGCGCAGGCTCAGCGGCCATGGCTCACGGGCCCAGCCGCTCTGCGGCATGTGGGATCTTCCCGGACCGGGGCACGAACCCGTGCCCCCTGCATCGGCAGGCGGACTCTCAACCACTGCACCACCAGGGAAGCCCTCTCTGCTGTCTTTTACTGAATCAGAGAGAGAGTTTGTTTTCCTTGTCCAGGAGACAAAACCTTTGTTTCTCTAAGGGAGTGTGCTGTCCAACACGGTAGCCACTAAGCTGCCTAAATATGTGGCTACTTAGATTTAAATGAATTTAAATTAAGCAAAGTTTAAAATTCAATTTCTCATTCTCACCAGGAACGTTTCAAGTGTTCAGCTGCGTCATGGGGCTAGTGGCCACCGAATAGAACAGCACAGATACAGAACACTCTCCTAATCACAGAAAGTTCTATTGGGCAGCTCGACAATTCTAACCCACCCCCTCCCACCTCCTTTGACCCCTTCCATGTACAGAGGCCCCTCTTCCTCTAGCTCCTTTCATTTGTTTTCCCACCTATCTTCATACTGTTCTCTGTCTTCAAACGTGCACAGGTTTTCCCCTCTTCAAAAAAAAAAAAAAAAAAAATCATTTTTCCTGACTCCGAAACCTCCTCCCAAGACTGTTTATTTTCTTCCAAATTTCTCAGCTCTGTGGTCTGCTCCCACATCCTCCATTTCCTGACCACTAACTCGCTCCTTCCTCACCTGCAGGCTGGCTTCCATCAATATCCATTTACTGAAAATGTGTTCCGAAGGTCACCAGTGGCCTTCTCACCACCCAACGAGAAGGGTTTTTCCCCCCCGTCCTCACTCTCCCCTACCTTTCAATAATTTACACCATCAGTCACCAGGCCCCATGTTCCTGCTTGGCAGTATTTCTTATGTTTATTCTTTCCTTTCTATTTCCAATGACAGGACCCTAGGGAGGTCCTTTTCATCTACTACCTCTGGTCTCTCCTCTCTCTAATCCCTCTTGTATACAGCCTCCATGTTCATCTTTATAAAACAATTATTTCACATCATTTCCTCATTCAGCAAATACCAGTGACTCCCAGAGTAAGGTAGTGAAAAAGAGTGTGGTTTAAATGGCACTTGAACCCTTTTCTGCCACTTACTAGCTATGTAGCCTAGACCAACTTACTTGGCTTTTCCGAAATTTCTTTTTCCTTCTTTAATTTGAGGGTAAGTATACTTACTGGTTGTTGTAGGGTGTTTGCTGGTGTTGTTATTGGTGACTAAAAACACATGAAATATATTAGATGCCCTATACAGGAAAGTTATTGCTTTAAGTATTATTATCTTTATTTAATCCAGGCTCCTTTTATGTTGATTCTAGAATCACTGCTTTTTCTCCATGGTACCTCTTATCCATCTGATTCCCTCCTTTATAGTGTTTCTAAAAAAAAACACCACTTTTACCTTGTCTCCTGCTTATGAGAACCTGAAGTAATGGTCTTATTATCTTCCAGAAAAAGATGAATATTCCTTAGACTTTCAAGAATGTTTTAATCTTGCCCAACTACCCATTCAGCTTCAACCTGTTTCTGTCAGTGAATCCAAGTCATCCTCCTTTGCACATCTAGTCCATCCCTTTACTTCATTTTTCACGTCTATTGTCTATTTATTCCTACTGTTCACACACTCTTCCTTCTTTCCCTCCACTTACCTCAATCCTGGTCAGTTTTCTGGTCACAGACCAAGCCCCTCTTCCATAAATCCCAGGCTAATCTGCACCATTATCTCCTTTCTGTAAATTCCCATTGCCCTTATAGCCTAGCTTAGCAATTCATGGCTTCCTAGCTGGACTGTAAATCTTTCAAGCATGGGGAATCTGCTCTCTGTATTTTTCTAAAATCCACCCGCGGTGATGTCACCCTGGAAGTTCAATTAAGCACATGTTGATGAATTAAGAGCTTGACTATAGTCCTCAGTCCCTCTTAGTTCAACAAAGGATGAGGGGGTAAGACAAGATCCCTGCTCCCCAGAAACTCACAATTAAAATTACCCAGAGACTCAACCTCAGCCTTTTTTCCTCAGTTCCACAGTTGCCACTGTCCTCATTAACCTGGTAAAGAAGGGCATCAAGGACTCGGGTCAGCATGGACTCAGTTTATAGCCACAACACATTGTAGTTGGATGTCCAAAATGCCTCCTTCTTTGATCTCTTCGACGGTAATGATTTCAGTTGATGTGTTTAGCACCAAACTCCAATATAGCCAATATTTTGTAATAACTGTAAATGGAAAGTACCTTTAAAAACTGTACAAATTTTTTTTAAAAATCTTGGCTTTAGACAGTACGGTGAATATAATTAATGATAAAAAAAAAACTGAATCTGCAAAGGTACCAGATCCATATGTAAATCCAGGCTTCAGCTCACTCCTTTCTTAAAGCAACAAAGATGTTGACTGTGATTACAGATAATCAGATCTTTCCTTCTGATGAAATGGGCATATACTGAACCAGGCGTATGCTATATTCCTTTGACAAATATATTTACACTTAGAACATGGAGAGAAAAGAACATGTCAACAGCTGACAGCTTCTTGGCCTATGGGGTGTGATCCAGGAGCATAATAAATTCATTTAATCTTAGTGTTGAATAGATGCATGTTAGGCTTGTGCGTATGTTGTTTTTTGGCCTTTCCTCCAACATGTTTTTTGAATACGGTGTCACATTCCTCTGTGTTGTCAGCAGAGACAGGAACCAAGCTAATCCTTTGGGTCCAACCTGGGATAACTTTCCCTAATGAGTAAAGATAGGAATGAAAAAGGGATACCATGTAGAAGGTGCCTTGTTGCCAAATGTTGGTGGATAACTATTTCATGCTGAAAAATATGCCTCAAGAATGTTGGCCACTGGGAGCTTACAAAGTCCAAAAGAAGATGCATTTCCACAGAAGATCTTAATCATGCTGATAAAGGGATAAGCATAGTCAAGAGGATGCAGACCAGATAAAAAGCCACCTCTGTTTAGGAGCTGGAACTTGCTCCTCTCTCCTCATTAAGGCATTTCTCATCTCAGCCAAACTGGATAGGAAGATATGTTCCTTATCCCTGGCAGATCTCACAAGATATCAAACATTTCAGACTTCGTGTGTGAAAGCATGACATATTGGTTAAGACTGAAAATAGCATGTTTCTGGTAGAGTTCAAGTAGATAAGAAATACTACACCCCACTGTTTTTGTAAATGCCAGAGTTCCACTGAGTCGAGACAGATGGTAGCAGGCAAAGAGGCAATCTTATAATCAAAAGCTAAAATATGTCAAAAATATGTTAGCAAGCAAAATAGAGCAGATTACTAGCTACTCATGTCATGACAGCTTGCAAAACATGTTAGGATGTTGAATCTCTAGTTATATAAATAAAGGAACAGTAAACAGAGCAGCAGCAAATGGTGTGAGAGCTCATGTAATGACTGCCCCTTCATGGCAGTTTGGGGAAAGAGAAAGTCATGTGGTCACAAGGAGCCTCGGATGGACCTTAAGAGGCCCCCAGCTTCAAGTGTGGGGATCCATTTTACTTCCGTGAGTAACAAATTTCTCTGTGATACCCAAACGCTGTTTAACTCAATTACAGGAGGCATTCAAACTTACCAGAGAGAATTGTAAGGATTCCTTTGAGAATCATCATGTCATTTAGCTCAAAGAAACAAGAGGGTGAGTGTTATTTTGTGAAAACAAAATGTACCCAAGGCTTTCTGTATGTCAATCTCATTTCAAGGAGGTTTTTTTGACCACGGGATGGCAAGGCTTCGATGGCCCTGGAGAATGAGCTTGACCACAGGTCAGCCCTGGTCTTCTTATTGTCTTGGTTAATCTTTGATCAGGTTTGTGGAGAGGGAAGGCAATGTTTATCATGACTGGGGGAAAATGGAGATACTTTTATTGAGCACCTACTATGGCCCAGGTACTATACTGCTGTCACATCAAATTAGACCTCTTGCCTCTCGAGATGGAGAGAAGATAACTTTGACTAGTCCGCACCCAATGCAAGTTCAAATCTGACCTCCTCCCCCATCTTTCCCTTCCCCTTTTCTGCACTCAGAGAATCCAGGGGCAGAAAGAAATGGTAGAAAGTGGGCCTTGTGTTCTCATGCCAGCATTGCCACCACCTCTGGCTCCAGGGTTCTACTTTAACACTGGCTGCCTCTCTGGTCCACTCGATACCAAAGACATGAAGGTCAGCCCCACTTTTCAATCTCCATAGGGAATCACCTGGGGAAATTTCAGTGTACCAGAGAATGCTGCATTTTAAAGCAAGAAATCTTTTGATAAGCTACTTATCAAAGGGTGAAGGTCCCAGCGTCTAACATGTAACAAAGGATGATAATCAAATTTCTGGAGATAAGACAAGAAAAGGAATTTGCATTGTTCTTGAGGAGGAACCAGCAAGACTGGGCTCTGCATTGGAGAAGAAAGGACCAGAAAAGGCGACAACCCCAGCTCTGTGGTCGCCAAGTGAAGACTATAGAGATCAGAAGCGTCTGAGGCATATTTCTAGGTTTTGTTTGGTTTGGATTGGTTCTTTGAAGATCGGGCCAGGCAAACCTCCTCTGCTCCCTTCGGTGCTAAATCCTCAGTGAAAGCACATGGCCCACTAATGCTTCTGGGGGAGTGGGTTCTTCCTGGAGAGCTCAGACTGCCGTCTCTGCCCTGCAAGGTGGAAACAGACACCTGGTCAGGAGGCAGAGAACACGGGAGTGGCTGGTGCCTGGATGACCCACGCCAAGCAGCACTCCTGTGAAAGCGCCCCTGAGAAGAAGAGATTCACCGAGAGTGAGTTGGGTGACAGAGGAGTGGCCGATGCTACAGCTGCTCAGCTTCCAGTGGACACCAAGCTCCTGACGTGTCCTCAGCCAGATGCCTGGGAAGTTCATCCATCTCCCTAAATCCACACGACTCCAGAAAACGTGGTATCCCATTTCACAAAGGATTGGGGCTCAGAAAGGTAAGGCAGCCCGCCCAAGGTCTCATAGCTAAGTGGAGGCATGATTCAAAGTCGAGGAATATATGTGAGAAAAAAAGGAAGAGAAAGGGTATATTTATGTGATACGGATTTATGTGTTAGCTAAAGACCCAACTTAGAGGGCTTCCCTGGTGGCACAGTGGTAGAGAATCTGCCTGCCAATGCAGGGGACGCAGGTTCGAGCCCTGGTCTGGGAGGATCCCACATGCCGGCGGAGCAACTGGACCCGTGAGCCACAACTACTGAGCCTGCGCATCTGGAGCCCGTGCTCCGTAACAAGAGAGGCCGCGATAGTGAGAGGCCCGCGCACCTCAATGAAGAGTGGCCCCCGCTTGCCACAACTAGAGAAAGCCCTCGCACAGAAGCGAAGACCCAACACAGCAAAAAATAAATAAATAAATTTATTAAAAAAAAAAAAAAAAGACCCAACTTAGAGTTATGCCCCTAAATACAGAATACCTATAAACATGAATTAGCCTCCTCTTTGGCATTCCACTGAGAAAGATAATCATCCATAAGACCAAATGAGACCTCTTGACTGCCCTACATCTATCGTTAGGTGGGAAAAAATGGATTCAGGGTGCGCTCCTGCTAAGTCAGATACGGAATGTGCAACTCACACGTTCTGGTGAAACTGAAGTGGGTGAACGCTAACTGCCAGGACGTGATGAGTCTACTAGCCAAAGGGAATAATTCGGTTTAAGCAACCATATGCTTCAGTTATCTATAGGTGTGTAGATGTAATGGGACCCCCTTTATAATACACTTGGTCGTTCTCTTCCTAGTTACACCTGAGTGGACTTTCCCCCATTGGGAAAGCCAGTGTAGGAAATCTTGGAGGTTCGGGGCCATGAGAGCTCCGAGGGAAGCTAAGTGGGGGGTCATTTTATAAGGTAATGGGTCCCAGGAGGCAAGATGATGAAGTCCTAAGTTCCTGTCCTGCGGTGTGATTTTGGACATGGAACAAGGTCTCTGGGCTTCAGGTGCTTTATTTCTAAAGTAGGGGAAATGGTCCCTTGTCGCTTAAGCTGTCATGAAGATTAACTGAACACAGCCCAATGTCTGCCACTAGTTGGTGCTCAATAAAATTGTGTCCCTATTCGTCTGCAGAGTGTTCCTTTAGCCTAGGAGCAACTGAGAGTTTGACGAGCAACTGTTAATTTTCTTTACTATCAATTTTTCTGTCAAGTGCCACGGGAGATACTAGCATTGCAGAGCTGAGTAAGAGGCCATCTTTCATCCAATGAGCCCACTGAAGGCTCAGGAGGCAAAGACCCCACACACAGTGACCATCCACGTGAGGAAGTGCTCTTCCGGGGTGTCAAAAAGATGCTGTGAGAGTCCAGGGGGTGGGGCGTCCATTTGTACACACGAGTTGCATGACAGCTTCAGTGGGGAGACGCAGTAGGAAAATCAGTAAGAGTCCTCTGGGTTGTCAAGCCTAGACAGAGCAAACAGCCTGGGCACGAATAAAGGGGAACTTCTGTCATTTTGTTGGAATTCTCAAAATAAATGTTTCTGTCCATAGAACACAAGTCTTATCATATTTTCATAGTCATCAAAACAGTGTGAGGATAAAGTGTGGGTAGGGGCTCAGGCACCCACCCCTGATCTGTGAGCTGGACCGAAACCCCACAGAGAAGAGGGACTAACAGCCGTCCCGTCCCTCTTGTGTTGCCCAATGTGCGACCCACCCTCCGGGCAGGGTGGACCCAGCTGGAGCTGACAAAAGGTCAATCTGCCTGGGTTCCCTGTCCAAGGACCTGGCAATTCTTTGTCTCAGTTCAGATCAGTGACATACATCAGTCCTTGGCAAGGCCACAGAGGGACACAGACTGACCACGTGGAGTGTGAAGAGGTAGACCAGCAGGCCAGCGGCTTTGGGGCGTTCTCAGAGCACAAACTCAGGCGGATCAAAGTTCTGGACATCACATGCAAACCAGAGTGGGGCGTAACAGGACACGGGGGACTGGATTCTGGGAGAAACAGGGGAGCAGTCAACGTATATCAAGAGAGACTCATGGCTCCAGTGAGCAAAACTGGGGCCCTTGTCCCAAATCAACAGATAACAGGAAAATGATTCAATACTAAACCACCACCCAAGCTTGGGCAGACCTGCCCACAGTCGTGACTGATCTGGGCCCTGGAAAATGTACCCACTTGCCTCAGGGGATGGTGACCAGGGGAGAGGCAGGGAAAGTAAAGCAGACTCAGTAGATCCAAAAGTGTGACAACAGCTGACAATGTTTTCACTGACTGATATTGGAACACACAGCTGTGTACTAGCCACCTCAGTCTCTGGATCTTCATTTAACTTCTTTGTTCTCCATATGCTCCATGCCTGGAACCCCGAAGCATTACCAAATATGCTTATTAATAAAGTTAGTAAGACATCACCACTCGGCAGACATGAGCCAAAGTTCTTTTTCATGGCTAACGTTAAATGGCCAAAGTGTGACTGCTCACACACCGTGTAGCAGGGTCATGTCACTCACATTACACGTGGGTGTACAGGGGCTATGTAGCATCATCATTTCCCTATCGATCTGTTCGTTTTCATGAGTGCCCATCTGCTGAGTAGTGGTGGGAAAGTAATAATTAGATTGAGCCCAGTCTAGCAAAGTTAGTCAATGCAATCACATAAGGGTCCCTTGAAATAAATACTCAATATCCCAAGATAAAATCCTCGCCCCTCAGACTCAGTCTTCATCTCCCTACTTATATAAAGGCGGCATCTGAACACTGACTGAGGTGGTAAACAGATGTAGGAAAAGATATGCTTGTGAACACGGACCTAATGCAGTGGATCTGTAGGTGGGTATGTCGCCAGAAAGACGTCTTAGACAACATGAGGGTGATAGAGAAACGAGAGGTGGGCTCCTATCTTGCAGATGCCAGGATGCATTCCACCCAATACGACCACCTTCTCCTTTCCTGAATCATCTCAGAAATCTAGCCCTCTGCTCACACTCATATATACTTACATAAACTTACTGCTTGCCAGGCATTTTTCTAAGTCCTTTACATATGCAAATCACTTAATCTTCAGAACAACTCTTATCATGTAGATTCCAATGGTTATTCCTGTTAATATCAGCTAGTCATTAGATGTGCTGGTGGCAGAACAGATTTTTTTTATGTGTGTGATAATGGAAATAGGATCAGGGAGGTGACAGAATGTGTTCTAGAAACTTTACATTTAAAATAAAAGAACCTCATCGATCATTTATTAACACGCACTGGGTGCCAGCATTGCACAAGGCATTTTTGCACAAACGACTTCATCCTCACAACATACCAAGGAGACAGAGGAAAGATTGGTGATGCCAAGCTGATAGGAACGGTCACGGCATGGACATTCAGAATCATATTTTCTGCCTTTAAGTTTTTGATACTTTAAGACAAATTGAGGCCAGATTAAGTCAGGTTTGGTTCCTGGCTACGGAGATGATGGCAAAGGTGATGCCAATAAGAGTCAGAAAGAGAATTCTTGATGGATTTCACGAGGATACAGAATATAATAGTGGCAGGAAGTTGTTTTCTTAAAGAAGAAACTGACATGGATTTAGACAGAATATTGAAACCTTCTGAGTTTGTAAAGTAGTCGCCGAGGGACAGACTATCCTCTAGAAGCTAAGCCGATACTGCTTTGCTCTTCATCTGCCTCCCTGTGCTGTTCTCAGTTTTCTAAGAACCTAAAAGAGCGGGATGGGTAGTTGACTGGCATTCACTAACCACCCACAGACGCACTAGCCACACACTGTCTCACGGCCTCAGTTTCTTTTCAGGACTAGAATGTGACTGCCTTCTCCACCCGAATGTGAGCTCTGAGAGGAGGGGCTACGTATTCTTCTCCTGCGTGTAGCGGAAAACTGATTGGATAAACCACGGGTCTGGTTCCTTACGATGATTCCTATAGGGCTGTGGAAGTACCTCCCACAGGGTGCTGTTTTTTTGTTTGGTTGGTTTTTGTTTTAATTTTTTAATTGAAGTATATATTTTTTAAACCATCCCAGAGTCACCTGATACTAGTATAACTGAGAAAAAGTGACTTTGCAACAGTTTAGTAAGCTACCGCTTAAATGGGTCACCAAAAATAAATCCCCCGAAGGACGAGCCGCTAAAGGGTAAACGATGTCAACCTTTCTCCTTGGCGATGCTGGCTCCCCTCCAGCCGGGCCCAAGTGACCTCAATTACTTCCCACAAGTCATCAGAATTAAATCAAATCCGTCTGCAGTTTGGGTGGCTGGGGCCCTATCCAGGAAAGCTGCCCACGCCGAGAGGGAATGGACACAAAAGGCTGCTGAAAGCTATCCAGATAATATCTGAGCTCCCGGCAAGAAGGAAATGCCACCACCATCTGCCTCTGTTTGTGATGACCTGGGAATAAATAAAAATTAACCTTGGTCCTTGAATGAATCATGGAGCTTATCAACACTTCCTTTGTGTCTCTAATGACTATGATGGAACAAGTTTACAACAAATTTTGGAGGGACAGGGCGGGAGGGCTGTTGTTCTGAATGGCTCTTTACGGGGCTTCTTGGCGTGCGCTTCCCACCTGCTTTTCTCGTATTATGTGCCACCAGCAATGCCCTTTGTACCCTGTGTTGGTGATAGTGAAAAATAAGGGAAGAAAGTGTTTTGAACCCAGCAAGAGTTCAAGGAATCATCGGGGAGGAAAGGAGAAAGGAAGGAAAGGGAGAGGGGAAGGAGAGACAGCCAGAGCGAAAAAGGCAATCGTGGTCTCCAGGTCATCAGTGGTGGACCATGACTGAGACGGGTCTCCAGGGGGCTGCGTCTGACCTCTACCCAAGTGTCAATCAGTAGGCCAGTTTCTGTCCTTGATGCTGAACACTTGTTCTTTTCTTTAATCCTCATAGTAACCTCACGATGTATGAATCACTGTTTTACAGGCTCGGCTATAATTGCAAAAGAGCATCAACTTGCCCCCGGACACTCAAAATTGAATAGAACAGCCAGAACTTGAACCTTGGCTGATTCTAAAATCCAAGCTCTTTTCACACTTCTGCATTGATTCTCCGTGGCAATGCCACAGGTCACTGGGGGAGAAGTGTTATTAGCCATTAACTTGATTTTGAACTAACAGGCTAGTCACTTAGCAAGGCCCCGAAGAAATGGAACAAGGTAGAAGCACACATTGATGGGCTTAGGAGCTGGGGAGGGGAGGTGCTGGGGAGGGCTCCGGAAGAGCGGAGGGGACATAGCTCTAGATGATGGGATTCTAATTTAAGCTTTATTGGTTCTGACTTTTGCTGGACCTCTGAGCACACACTGCCCGCAGGTGCCTCCGCACCACGTTCAGGCCGGGATGGGCCAGAGCCCTCTCCCTCGCCACTGAGAATGGACATGCAGGAGGAGATTCAGGGCTTATTTCTCACAAGTTAGTTTGGGCAGGAGCTCAGCCAATGTAGCCATATTTTAAGAATCTTCAAACCATATAGAAATGCAGAGGATACAGATGGAGAGCGTAAGGCTAGCTCCACAGTCACAGTCAGGAGAAGCAGCCGTACCCGGGGTTCTGATGTCCCAAGCTGACACTAATTTTCTCTCTCAGATGATGATTCTAAGTAAATATGTGTGAATATTAGTTCCAGAAATCTGAATCAGCTGCAGAGAACTGTTGGCTATAACATAGTTGGAAGCCTGGTGAGCTGAACCAACTCTTTCTGAAACTTCTTTTGTTTTGTTTCACTAACATCGTTTTCAACGAGGAGGGAGACAGTCCTTACATACTGACATATGGTACCTTCTATTTATAACAAGATTAACAATTCATTCACACCTTGATTGAATCCTGCTTTATTGAGATGTCACAACAGATTCGCACAGCCTGCAAAGGGAAAGACTTACAACTGATAATATTATGACAGGCAAGACACCTGAAAGTAAATGAATCATAATTGATGACAATTAGAAAGAGTTCAGCACAAACACGGAGTCATAGCCGTGATGGTAAGCAGGGTTCATCTCTTATAAGGAGAGGACTGCCACGGAGAAATTCTGCTGAATTCTTACTGAGACCTTGAAATCCATTCAAACCTGTTCACTCATAGCTTATTTTTCTATTAATGGATGAAGGGCCTTCATAGTTTTAGGGCTTTACTGCACGTCTGTATTCTGGTCCACAGTCTCACATGAACCCCTTACTTTAGGATAGAACTGATGGGTCCTTCTAGATGCCCTGGCCGGAAGCAAAGGCCTCATCTTTGTCATCTCCTTCTTCCTTTCACCCTACATCAATCAGCAAGACATCAATTTTACTTCCTCAATATTTACTGAATCTTTCCATTTCTTACCACCCGTACTACTCCACTTCAGACTGAGCCAATGTTGTTTTGCCTGAGAGCTTCCTCCCCGGCCAGATGCCTCTAATCCGTTACCAAGAGTAATCTTTCTAAAGTCCTCTATGGCTCCCAACTGCTCTCAGCATAAGGGTTAAATGTCAAGGTCCCACAGTCCTGCCTGAGACACAGTGTTGTATAGGGACAAGAGCAAACCTGGTGCAAGTCCTGACTCTTGGGAGGGGGTCATTTAGCCTCTCTGACCCTCAGTTTCATCCTCTACAAAGTGAAGGTCATAGCAGTATCTAACTTTTGAAAACTAATTACCTACAAACCTCTTGGAGGGGCTGATCACTTGTTGAGAGTTCACTTCTCAGCTCACTGCCTCTCTCAGCCCATCACAAACCTCTCTCCCTGTACACCCTGTGCTCTCGGCCCCAAAGGCTTCTTCTCCAGCAAACCATGTTCTTCCACCCCCTCTTCCCACCCCAGAGGTGTTCCCTCTGACTGTAAATCCTCATCTGCCCCCTCTGCCAGTCCCAGCTCCCACACACTCTGCTGGACAACTGCAAGTCATTGGCTTCATCTCTGCGTCCCTGTCACCTCCTCGGGGAAGCCTTCTTCGACTACTCCAACTCCCAGATCACTTTGTAAAACACTCTCCTTATACTCCATACTTCCTTTTGTAGCCCTTAATACACCTGAAAACTTATGTTTACTTTTTCTAGTATGCTTCTCTCTCCCTCCATACCAAAAGTTCTGTAGAGGGCAGGGATTGAGCCTCACATGTTCACTACTGTGTCACCTGGACCTTAACTTGTTGGATGATCGAATCTAGGAGGTCATACCAGCTCCCTCATTCACAGATGTTTGAGAACTTGCTGTGGCAGGCAGAACAATGGCCCCCAAAGAGGTCTACACGCGAATTTTTGTGAATACGTTAACTTACGTGGCAAAAGGGACTTTGCAGATGTGGTTAAGGGTCTTGCGACGGGGAGGTGGACGTGGATTACATGGATGGGTGCAACGTAATCCCAGGTCTTTGAAAAGGGAGGCAAGAGAGTCCATGTCCACGTGATGCCGCACAAGAAAAGCTCAACTGGCCATTGCTGGCTTTACAGATGGAGCGAGGGCCCATGAGCCAACAGCCCTGCCAACACTTTTGAGTTTAGCCCTGGGAGACCCACTCCTGACCTTCAGAGCTGCAAGGTAGGTAATCTGTGGCGTCTGAAGCCACCAAGTTTGTAATTTGTTACAGCAGCCAGAGGAAGTGAATACACTTTGCCAAGGTCACAGAGCAACGGCAGAGCCAAGGCCAGAACCTAAGTATCCAGACCGTCCAGGGCCCTGTTCACCCCACTGCACTCCTCTGTCTCTGCCTCTCAGGGCTTGTTGGTTTTTCACTGTGCTTTTCTCCTTTTCCAGAGGAAGAGATCGTTAGGGATGCAGCTGCTTACAGGCAAGGGCATGTGCACAAGGCGTGGCTCCACGGATGCGAGTGTGGGAGAAGGTGTGTGGGGATGGAGAGTCTGCCTGGCCACCTAACAGACTCCCAGGGGAGGGTGGGAGGTCCCGGTCCAGCCACGCTTGCCCGCCCATCTCCTGTCCCTGCTGCACAAAGCCTGACAAGGTCTCACTCATGTTTCAAAGCGCTCCGTCTTTTCAGAGCTTTCTGTTATTGTCTCTGCCACCACCAGTTTAAAAAAGGAAAGTTAATTAAATATGGAAGAAGACTGAGCAACATCTTTTAAACCATCATGTCATTAGAACCGAAAGCCTCAGAGAGCTGCTTAAAAGGGGTTTGAGAACAATGACTGTTCAATCAGATATTTATGGGCATAGTTATGTAAACACACTCTTTATTGTCTATGTATATTTAATATAATTATCAGTTTTGTAGTTGGACTCTCCAGAGACCCAACAGATCACAGTGTTGCTTTGAAAATGTCAGCAGAAAAGACAATTATGTTGCTAGCAAATATTCATAAATTATATTAAAATGTCCTGTGGAGATGTCCCCTAAGTTGCAGAATCCTTTGCAGTAACTGAATAAGGCCTTTCTTTGATTTAAGGATGGTTTTAGAAGCAAGAAGTTTCTTTGGGAAACCTTAAAGGCATGAACATGGCAAAGGAGTAGGCAGCCTTGGAAAACAAGAGCATGTGTGTTCCAGAAAGTTCAGTCCCTCGCCATTTCCTATAGCCAGTTGGTACGTGTGCACATCCACTCGGGTACACGTAGACACCTGCTCGCCTAACCGATGTGCAAATTTTATTTCTTAAAATACCCCATTAAGATGAGAAAATAAATTCAATCTGTTTGCTCTTTCAGCACCCACTTAGAGCCGTAACTCTTTCCTACAGCTTTTTTCTTTAGCAACTATTTATAGTATTTCCCAGTTTTCTCTCTTATCATTTTTTTTTCTCATTATGCCCACGCAGAAACAAGTGGAGAATGGGGAAACTGCTCAGTACATTAGAATGCACCAGGCTCTTGCTAAACCAACATGAGTGGTGTAGGTTGAGAAACACCTAGTAAGCATTCACAAATCACTTCTATTGCAGGATATACAATCTGCAAATCAACATCTTAATTAGCTGCTAATGACATTCAGAAGGAAAGGTTAATGTTAAGCGCAGAAAAACAGTGTGGTTAAAAAAAATTAGATTTTCCTGCCTTCTTCCTGTAAAAAATAAAAAAGGGAAGAAACGATATCCAGTGTTTATAATAGGTGCTATAAATACATGTGCATTGGCAATTTGAAGCATCTTCATTATATGAGGGCTGTATTGATAGGCTACCTTTCATGGAAGGAGTTCAAAGCCTTCTACCTGCTTCTCATTTATCCTCAAAATACCCCTCTGAGGGCAAGTATCTACAGGCAAAATGAAGCGGAGAGTTGAGGCAGTTATCTACATAATTCAAACCCGAACTCTCTTAACGAGGAATAAGTGGAGTTTCTGAAGAGACTGAATTTTCCTGATTGGCTTTCTATGTAGATTAAATTCCCTGGAAACCACGTCCTTTTTGCACCATGCTGGCCCGAGGCAGACAGCCTGGGGAATGGGGTCCCCTCGGTTTAAAAGGCTGACCTCAAGCTGCCTACTGAGCCCCGTCTTTCCCCAGCTGGCTGCTTGGTCTCCCGCTGCTGCCGGCCTCAGCCCAGGGACAGCTTCCCGAGGCGCCCCCGGCCCCTGCCTTTGGTCCTCTGCTTTCCCTTCCCAAGCCGCCACTGCCTCACCTGAGCACCTGGCCACCCTCCCCTTCCCTCGGAGTTTCTCTCAGGTCCCCTTCCTCCTTGACACGTTCTTTGATGAGAAGCAAAAGGACACCATCCTTTTGTTTGTCTGTTTGTACATCAGGTTGCTTGCAGACCACTTCTACCATAACCTGTTAGATAGTATCTGCGTGGTTTCAATGACGATGGCGCGAGCTCTAGCTGGCTTTCCCCTGGCAAGTGTCGCCATCTCTCCCAGGGTACGGCTCAGGCAAGCACAGAGTGGCTCTGCGTGTCCTTCTTCTCTTGCTCAGGCCTGTCATGGTTCAGGCTCGAGGAACTGAGACTCAGTGGGACAGTCATCCTCCACGGGTGACCGCTGCCCTCCCTTCGGCGATGCATCTCCGACGGTGGATGCACCCCTCTCCTGAGTTTTCCACAACAGCGCTTTCCCATCGTTCCCCGTAGGCTATTTCCTGCAGAGCTGGAGGCAAGGAGTGCATTGCAGACAGTGAAGTGGAGCCACCATGTGAGCGGTGACCCAGCTTCCGGGTCCACTCACGGCCCTCCCTGCGTTGCACCCACAGCTCCGCCACCCCCAGGTGTGCGTCGCCGCCTGCAGGCCTCTCCCTCCCATGATCCTCAGGCTGCAGAACAAGGAGGCTGTCTTTCTCCTTATCCCACTCTGAGCCCCACCTCCTGAGTCTTCATTTCCTGTCCCAGGATACACAGGTCTCTTCCCAGAATGATTCCCGGTGGAATGTCCATTTCTTCCAGGGGAAATTCCACCATGACTTGCAGGCATACAACTGGCCCTGAGCCCCGTCCCCAAAGATGAGACACAAGCTCCGCTCCTGAATACGCCTCCCAAGCATGCAGCTCAGCAAAATTCCCTTTCATGTCTTACCCAGAGGCCTGTGCATCCCGGACCTCAGGCACTTCCTGTTCACCTTCCCTCTGCTCTGCAGCCCCAAACATACCTTTTCTGAGAAAAATACAAAACCCCAAAGAAAACACAACACGTAGAAATGGGGCAGTCTACATTCATAGCTGGGGAAGAGACATTTCTTTTATAAAAATGTGTCTGCCTCATTCCCTACTCTGTCCCAGGGCCTAGCAGAGCAGGGCTTCAACGTGTGCTGATGGGATGGCGCTCTTAGCTGACAAGAAGGACAGCAGATGTAGGTAGACACAAAAGAAGAGGGAGAAAACTGGTCTGCTATGGATAGTCCAAGGATACACTTGAATTTTATGGATAAATTAGTTTTTGCAAATTGACATTGTAGCACGAGTAGTAATGCCTTGGATTTATACAGGATTTGTTTCCTAACAATCTATTTTCACATTCATTATCATGGTAATTCCCATAACCCAGCTATGACTCATCATTACTGCCCACATTTTACAGCAGCACGACTTTAAGTGACTTATCCAAGGCCCTAAAAGAAATCTGTGGGAATGACTTTGAAGAGAAGGCTCCAGAATACCACTCTACCCACTCCCCTTTTCCCCGCAGGGAGTCAGCCAGGTTAGATTTAGTTATCACTACATTGCAGTTTAATTACTTATTTTTGTATCTCTCTCCCTCCCCATCAGATTGGGGGTTGTATTTTTATCTGCATCCCAAGGGCCCAGAAAAAAAAACTTGACAAATGCTCCATGAGATGTTTGTTGAATGAATGTTGAATGTTAATGTGCTTGCTTTTAAGGTCAGTGGGACCAGCTCTCAGGCCCTGTGCATTTTCTTTCCATTAAGGGAATACCCCTGGGTTTTCACTGTGCTCATTGTTCTTGCTGGCATCCCACCAACATTTTCTTGGTGTCATCTTCATTGAGAAAGGCTGTGATCATATTTTAAGACAGAAATCAACCACCTCTTTAGACGTGGGTGCTAACAGAATGGTATGTGCCCCTTGGTACCATTTTCAGGCTCTCAGCATAGATCAGGGAGAGAGGAAAAGGCAAAAATGGGAAAAGCAAAGGAACCGGAAAGAGAAATAGAGTGAGAAAAGAGAAGGCAGAGCAGCTGCATCTGGTCGGGAAGGACAGCACGCCACTATAATTACCTCTGGGGCCTCATGGTCACGGTCATCACATAGGTGCTTACCCTTGTCTTAAAAGATGAATGTCCCCCAGCTGGTCCACCCTAAGTTAATGACTCTCACAGGTGAATAATGGTTGAGTTTAATTAGGACTTGGATCTTTCTAGAGCTTCTTGGGAGGTTCATCAAGATCAACTCATTGTGGGAAGATGGATTGATTACCAGGATTGGTCACTTAGTTATTTTTTCTGCAATCCATGTTTTCGCTAAAATCTGTACTGCTATGCTCTCTTAGACCCTCTGCCTTTTATAAATAATAATTTTTTAAACGCTGGAAATGTAAAGAAACTGCCTTGGGGGCAGATTTATGGGTATGAAAAGAGAGGCGAGGCAAAGTTACACATCCCAACTCCTCCCACACACCCGAGACTGGGCTAGGTATCCCCTCTGCCTAGTGTGCCACAGTGCCCGATGCTTCACTCTTGTTAACGCACCGTATGAGCTTCCTGTTGCTCACTTCCTCTCTAGCCTGAAGCTCCCGGGGCAGGGGGCGCTTTCCCACTAGGCGATCCCAGTGCCCAGCACAACGCCTGGCAATGAAGAGCAGACAGCCAGGAGTGAAGGAGCAAGAGAATCAATGGATAATTAAATGCAAGTGCTCAAGTTCAATGGTGGGTTTCAAACATCTCAAAGAGACAGTGAATGCAAAGTGCCTACCATCTAGTAGCTTCTCCATTAGCACAAAGCATCTCAGTTTTCAGCATTTGCAGGAAATAAGGGTGCCTACACTGTGCCAGATCCTTCTCAATTCTTATTTAATCCTCACAATGACCGTATGAAATGTGTATTCTCATCTTCATGCACCAAGGAGAAAAGTGAAACTCAGCATAGGCTGGTCAAAGTTTCGTGAAAGCAGGATTTGAAGCCAGATCTGTCCCCAGCTTGTGCTTTTCCCTCCAGGATGCTCTTTTCTTGAGAAACTAGTTTCCTCCTCCTCTTCCTTCTTCTTCTTCATCCATCTCTTTCTCTTCTTCTCTATCTTCTCCTCCTTTTAATTTTTGGGTTACTGGACATGCTGCCTTTATGGGGGAAGCATATGTCTCTTAGGGATATCTTTATATCACAGACAAACAAATATAGAATAGTCACACTCTCCATGTGCAGGGCTGATAGTCTAGCCATATAGATATTTTTATCTTGTGCTCTAAATAAATACAGTACTGATGGAAATAAGACAAGGAAAGAAGAAAATGCACTGCTCCAGGAAATACGTAATCCCCAGGCAAAAAGCAACAATTCAGCGGGACTGTCTGGGGGTTGATCGTTCTGAGAATCGGTGCATTTCTCAGAGTTTCTGGAGAAGTGAAAGAAAAACTGTTATATTACCTAATTCCTTTCTGCAGTTTTGACTGGACAGATTTCCTTACTTCGTGCCTGGAGTTATGAGATTATCAGGAAGAGTGAGAGATCTGTGATGTCTCCCACCCAAGGGCAGGGTCACTGGAGGGAGAGGTGAGGGGCTTTGCTCTGGGCTCTATCTCCTCAAAGCAGAGTCTTCATCTCCTTTGAGGCAGATGGAGAAAAAGAACTAGGGTTGGCTTGGGATTATGATATTGTCCTCTGCTTGTGCATTATCACGTGGGCACCCAGTCTTTCCTCAGGAGGCCCAAATGTTGGTGAGGGGAGCGAGTGTCTTGGTCTCACTTTCTGTGTTAGCAGACAAGGTACCCATTGGCTGTCTGCATGGACTGAATCATTCTTGCATCTTATCTTTCTTGTATCGTATCTTCTGTCTGAAAAGACTGCTGTCTGGAGTTTTATTCCCTTTTCTAGCCAAGGAAGACAAACCCGATCTTACTGTATTTTTCAGTTATTCATTTTCAGGGCCGTTCATCACCCAAAACGTACAATGGGTGGTGTTTTTCTTGGTCACTGCCCACCCTCTTCCACACGAATGTGCCCCTCATTGAAGAATGTCCGACAGCAGCAAGTAGGAGGGAAATGTAAGATGCAGGCCCCTCACTTGTCTGTAGAGGAAGATGACTAAGCCCAGTGGGGTGTCCCTGACCACAAGATCACATAGCCTCGGCTCAGGCCCTCTGTGCTACTACTTGGTTTTGGAAATCGACAACAGGTCACTTCACTTATCTGGGCTTCATGTTCTTCTAAGGTTAGACTCAATAACCTCTAAGGCTCTTTTCTTGCTCCATAATTCTCTAAATCACATAATTTTGCAGGTACCTCTGACTGGCTGAGACATCGCAAGTGGATAATTTTCAGAAGGGCCGGGCAGAACTAATCGGAACAAACTTCTCAAGCATTTCTGGCCTTCTTCACCATGTGTCTTCCTAGGGGGCAGAGTCTGTGGTAATCACTGAGAAGTCCCTCTCCCCAAACAGGCTCATCCTTAAGCACCTCAGACCTATAGACATACTGACTCTTCAGAAAACTAGCACTGCTAGTCCCCAGGTTCTCTTTGGAGAGCTCTTATAAATAACCAGGGAGATGAGAAAGCTTCCTTTTGCTCAAGGGTTAGACCCTAAGCTGCAAGCCCATCTTTGGGACATTGAGGCATGGAGCCCCATGTGCCAGGAATGACAAAGAAGCTGCCAGTGGTGCACCTTCTCTGCCTGGGGGAAGGGCTGGCGGAATGGAGAAGGAAGATGTATTCGGACCATGACTGAACGGCAGTGGCTGCCCTAGTCAGAGGCGGGGAGAGGCAGTGGTACACATGCCAGCTACATGCCATTTCTTCCCCGGGAAAAATAATGAAGATGAATTTAGGTAAGTCAGACGAAATAGCAGTATCAGGACCTTCAGGCTGAAAAGCGAGGAGAAAATGTGTGGGGGGGGAAAGGACATGCATCAGAAAGCAGCACCCTGAAGTAGAGAGAAATCAAAGCACAATGTAAGATATCTGGCGACCGAAGGTGGAGGTCTGGGAAGCAGGCTGGTTAACAACTTAGAGCAAGGTTTTCAAAGAGGCCATGGCTCAGCATCTGAAATAAGTTCCCCGACGAAGGACAATGGAAAGCTGAAAATACTTATTTTAGGAAGCTTAAAAAGAAAAAAGCCATGTTCACCTAAGGGACCAGAGATCGTAACGTCTATTTAAAGGACTGTCAGTCTGGGAGAAAAATGTCCTTCCACTAGAGGCAGCAAGAGCAGAGGCTCCAGTGGAATCATAGGAGCTCAACACTCACGGGGCCATTGTAGCAGTGGAGCTGCCATTGATGGGAGTGGAGCCAGTGGTGGTGGTAGTGATTGGTGGCCAGGTGCAAGGCAATGACTCTGAGGCTTCCCAGCCTAATGAATGATTCCCACCCAAGGGGAGGTTGAACAAGCCATCAGAAGAGGTCTGCTGACATTGGAAGGTGGAACTGAGGTGAGATCTGAGGTTGTTACCTCTCGAGTCTTCAACCATCTCCAAGGCTGAGGAACCAGCCCTTCAGAGCTGACCCAAGTCTCTTATATTGAAAATTCCACTCTTTTCCACTTGTTCAAGCCTCTGTGCTTGGAGCGCCATTTTCTACTGGAAAGTATCTATTTCACACCTGAAGTCTTTTCAGCACTTTGTACTCTTCTAAAGATTTATGTGGGGTGGATCACCTACTTTCCTGTTCTTTCCTTGTTCTGAAAATATGTCACTAACTTTCTTTCCTATTCTAATAGGTCTCTCTTCTTAGGAGTCAGCTATAGTGAAAACCTCTAATTCTACTTTCGTGGTTGGAGAGAATGTGAAATCAAGGACAGCTTCTGTTGTTAGGACATGTTGCAACCCAGCCTTTCTTGAGGTCTGCCCCCGATGGTGGCTGCTTCCAGACCGACTCAGGAGATGTCTTATGTTTGTCTAACAGGGTGAGTGTTGGGTCACAAGCAGGCCCTTTTGAGCAGGATAATGGTGACACCGAGCAGGAGGTGTACCACTAAGACTGAATCTAGCTGCCTTCATTCAGAAAAGATATTCTAATTTTCTAAAATCCTGAGAGATGACTTTGCCCAAGGAACAGTGTAGTGTATGAGTTTTCATTCTGGTGATGGCCTATTTTGTCAAATCAAGATAATGTCATGTGCTGTGTTTAAAGTTGGCCTTAGCATGAATCGAAGTTTGGTTTCATTTAGAAGGTACTGAGTGATTGCTATGTGCCAGGCATCTCACTAAGCTCTAGAGAACAAGAGATAAAAGACGCAGTTCTCAGGAAGTTTTGGGTTAGGTCTGCGTGTGTATTTGTCAATTCACTTAGCTGGGCTCTACGCTGGGCACTGACACCAGGCAATGCACACAAGGTGGTCTTTTCCCTAGAATCATCACAGGTAAACAGTCCGCTGCAACGAACTGCTCTGCTGGCGGGGAGACGAAGAATAACACCTTTAATTCCAGGAGAGTGTAAATGAGGGAGAACATTCAAGCCCACCAGGGGAGGCTGTGAGGAGGCCGAGGAAAACCCTGGTGCATGGCTGGCCAAGTACCTTGGTTTCCAGAAGACTCCCTTCTCTCTCATTTCGGTGGGCCCCTTTCATTCAACTAGTACCTCCTTTCCTTTCCTGTCTGATTTCTCCTTGCATCCAGTGTCACCTGGAGGTTTTTTCTGCCCAGCCAGCCCATTCCCCTCAGGTGTCTGGAAGTCTGAGTTTTGCAAAGGGCTGTTGGGCAATTTTTTGATTATCTCTCACCCTTCTGCCTTTCGTCTTCCCCCGGCTTATCTCTATCCTGTTCGAAGTGAAGGCGCAGAGTTTAGAACCACGGTATCTAATTTTCAAGGAAACAGCTTATGGAGGATTGCTCCTTACAGCGGCTAATGGGTATGTGTCCGTGGCCCATGTATCTCTGGGTTTATATAGGAAATTTCAGTCAATCTAGCTTTTATTCTGTTTGCAGCTCCATGACAACGATGCCATTGGTCTGCTGTGTATAATGGCCAGAGTTTTATTTCTTTTGTTGCTGCTTTTGGACATTTCTCAGATGTTTGATACTGTTATCTGCACGTTTTTACTGTAGCTGACGAGCACTTGTATTGGTCTATCTGGAAAAGTACTTCCCTGTTGGAATCTTATTTTCCTCGGTGTACAGAATTTATTGTTTTTGAACCTCATGTTTCTACTGTGACCTAAATTGTTTCTTGAAGCACAAGGAATTGGGGCAGGAACTCATTTTACTTAGTATTTAGGTACTTTTTCGGGACGCCATTGTTTTCCAGGGCAGTTTCCATCTGGTAGATTGGAGATATTCATATCGTGGTCCGAATTTTCCTCTAATGGGCATACACTCCATCTGCTGTTTCTTGGTTTTAACACACTCTTGTATGAATGAGTTGAAAAAGTAGTTATGCCAGAATCTTACAAAAGAACACCTGGATCAAACGCTCTCATAGTTAATACAACACGTGTGAATGTGGGGCAGGGTTGAGGTGAGAGAGTCAGCCCAGTGACTGCATTAAAACATCAATTGGCCGCTTTTATGATGGGGGCAGCCTCCTTTAAGTTTTTGGTAGCTGACCACATTTTACTTTGTTTCAGTGAATCAGAACAGCAGTTTGTAACTAGAGGAAGTTTCAACATGAATAAGGTAGAACTTTGACCATTATTATTACTTACAAACAAATGCTATTTTATGAATAACGCATTAAGTCTAAAACTCTGCCTATAGGGGAAAAAAAGGTTGGAAGGAAACAATCTAAAATATTGACAGTGAAGGGACTGTGGATGATATATTCTGTACGTTTTCCATTTTCAAAACTTTCATCCATGTATGTATGTTGTGTGTTTAGGATAATATATGCATAGATGTTTATTAATTGATTTAGTTGGGCTCTGTGCTAGGCACTGGTGGTAAGATGATGATGAGACACAGTTTTTGCCCCAGAATTATTACAAATAAACAATTCACTGTAACAAATTACTGTAATTAATATGTGAAAATGCTTATGGGAAGTCAAGAAATTAAAAGATATCAGAGCTCTGCATATAGTTTGTTATGTTTATCCCTAATTATTTTATGTTTTGGATGCTATGGTAAAATGGAATTGTCATTTTTATTTCATTTTCCAGTTATTCACTGCTAGCATATACAGATGCAATTGGTGTTGTATATTGACCTTGAAAAATTCATTTATTGGACCTAGTAACTTGTTTTTGGTAAACTCTTTAGAATTTTCTATGTGCATGATCATAGAATCATCTAGTAAAGACATATTTCCTCCACATATATATGGCTAATTAGCACATGAAAAGATGCTCAAAATTACTAGTGAGCACCATGAGATGACACTATACAACCTTTAGAATGGCTAGAATGAAAAAGATCTGCAATAACAAGTTTTGGTAAAGATGTGAAACAGTTGAAAACCTCATATGCTGTTGGTGGGAACAGAAAATGTTACAATCACTTTTATATCTTTTCATTCATTATTGCAATGTCTAGAAGCTCAAGTACAATGCTAAATTGAAACAGTGAGAGTAAACATTCCCCTGCTTTTACTGATTCAATTTTTTACCATTTATTATGATGATGGTAATGTTACCTGTGGGTTTTTTATAGATTTTTTAACAGCGTGAGGAAGGTTTTGCCTGTTATTTTATTCTCCTATTATTAAGTTTTCTCCTATAGTTTTGTCAAATGCTTTTGTGAGTCTATTGAGATGGTCATCTTTTTTGCCTTTATTATTTTAATATATGAATTATATTAATTGAATATTGAATGTTAAGCCAGGCTTTAAATTCCATTTGCCCAAGAGGTATTCTCTTTTTATATTTTGTTGTATTTGACTTGGTACATTTTGTTAAGGATTTTCTGTATCTACATTTTTGAGGGATATTGATTTGTAGTTTATTTTTCTTTTAACAGTCTCCAGCCTGGTTTTAGTACCAGAGTGAACTTGGCCAAAAAAATGAGTTGGAAAGTAATTTTTGAAATAGTTTATATAAAAAGTTGTATTATTTCATCCTCAAATATATGATAGAATTCACCAGTTAAGCCATCTGAACCTGGAACTTTCCTTGTGGGAAGATTTTTATAATTAATTAAAAAAATTGTTTTCTAGACATAGATTCAGATTTTTCTACTTCTTTTCTTTATTCTGGAAATTTGTGTCTTTCAAGGAATTTGCCCATTGAATCTACATTACTGAAATTATTGGTATAAAATTGTTCATGATATTTCCTTATTATTAATATTTGTAGGACCTATAGTTGTATCTCTTCTTTTGCTACTGATATTAATAATTTGTCCTCTCTTTTTTTTTCTTGATCAGTCTGTCTAGAATATTATTAATTTTATTAATTCCTTCAAAAAACTAGCCTTTTGTTTTCTCAGCTGTTTCTAGTTCTTTGTTTTTTTCACTCTAATCTTTATTATTCCTTTCTTCTAATTACTTTCCACATAATTTGCTCTTCCTTCTCTAGCTTCCTAAAATGGAAGCCTCAACTGTTGATTTTACACTTTTCTTCTTTTCTACTATAAGCCTTTGAAACTATAAACTTTCCTCTAAGCAGCACTTTTGCTGCATTCTGCAAATTTTGATATGTTGTTCTCATTATATAGTTTGAAATACTTTTTAAAGTTTCCTCATGATTTCTATTTTGCCCCATGGATTATTTAGAAGTAAATTATTTAATTTCAAATATTTGGAGCTTTCTTGAAATTTTTTTGCTGAGTTATAATTAAATTTCATTATAGCCAGAAGAAGCACTCTGTAAGATTGCAATCTTTTGAAGTATATTAAGACTTGTTTCAGTCAGCATATCCTCTACATTTGTGAACCTGCTATATGAATTTAAAAGAATATATATTCTGCATTTCTTGGGTACAGTGTTCTGTAAATCACAATGAGCAAAAGTGGTTGATAGTTTCATTTAGCTCTTCTAGCTCCTCAGTTATTATTATTTTTCTGTCTAGCTAGTCTATCAGTTACTGAGAGGTATGTTAAAGTCTTCCTGATTGTGGGTCTGTTTATTTCTCTGCCAAGTTTTACTTGATTATCTTGAAACTCTGTTATTATATGCATAAATATGTCTAATTGTAAATTGCTATATTTCTTAATGTTTTTGCCGTTATGATGTTTCTCTCTTTATCTCCAGCAAGATACCTTATCTTGAAGTCTATTTTGTCTCCTGTTAATATAGCTGCTCCCATTTTCTTGTGCTGAATGTTAGCATGCTATATTTTCAATCCATTTACAGTTAACCTATTTGTTCCTATGTATTTAAAGAGTATCTTTTATAAACAGTGTATAAATGGTTGCTTTTTATAGTCAATCTGAAAATCATGCCTTTTCACTAGAATATTTAATCAATATAAATTTGATGCAGTTATTGAAATAGTTGACTTTACGTCTGCCATTTTGCTATTTATTTTCTTTGTTTCAGATCATCTGAGTTTTGTTTGTTTGTTCCTCCTCTCCTACCTTTTTTGTGTTAATTAAATATTTTCTAATATTTTGCCTTAGTTCCTCTGTTGGCTTTTTACTATCGAGCCAATTCATGCATTTTTATAATGGTTGTTCTAGAGGTTAATACAATACATACATCTTTAACTTATCCCAATTTATTTAGAGTTCATGTTCAATTACTTCAAGTAAAGCATAGTAATCTTGCAACAGTATATTTTCATTTCCCTGGCCTTCCCACCACCCTTAGTGTTAGTGTTTCTGGTGCTCATTATTTCTTCCTGCAAATCTGAGTAGCCATCTGATGTCATTTACCTTCAGCCTCAAGAACTTCCTTTAGTGTTTCTAATAGTACAATTCTGCTGGTAATGAATTATCTTAGTTTCATTTGTCTGGCTATGCCTTAATTTCTCTCTCATTTATGAAGGATAAATTCTTTGGATACATAATTCTTGGCTTTCAGTTTTTTTCTCTCTCCAGCAGCTGAAATATGCCATTCTAATTTCGTATGGCTTCCATTATTTTTGATGTGAAGTCAGTCGGTAATCACATTATTATTCTCCTATATGTAACATGTCATCTTTCTCTGGCTGCTTTAAAGATTTTCTATTTACCTTTGACTTTCAGCACTTTGACTATAATGGTTTATCATTCCTGGGGTTTGCTGAGTTTCCTGGAGTTATAAGTTAATGTTTTCCACAAAATTTGGGATGCTTTAGGTCATTATTTCCTTAAAAACTTTTCCTGGTTCTTCCTCACCTCTCCTTTTCTATCATTCCAATTTGAAATCATCCCAGTTTCTATGCTGTATCTCTTGATGGTGTCCCATACATCTCTGATGCTCTGTTCATTATTCTTCAATCCTTTCTCTCTTTGTTCTTCAGGTTGGATAATTCCTATTAATCTCTTTTTAAATTCATTGATTCTTTCTCCTGACACTGCAATCTGCCTTTAAGCCCATCGAGTGAATTTTTTATTTCAGTTATTGTGCTTTGGAGCTCTGGAATTTCAATTTTTTATGGTTGTCATTTCTCAGTCGAGATTTTCTAACTGCTCATTCATTAAGAACATTTTTCTTGAATTATTTGAACATTTTATAATAGCTGACTTGAAGTCTAATTGGGCCAACATCTGGACCCAATTAGAGTTGGTTTTTGTTGACTTTTTTGTTTTTCCTGAGTATGGGTCACATCTTTATGTCTCTTAGCATGTTCAGTAATTTTTGTTTGTAAAGCGGACATTGTAGAAAATACAGTGTTATGACTCTGGGTTCTGTCATATTAATTAGAGTACGCTTGTTATTGTTATTGTTGTTTTATTAGGCAGTTAATTTGCTTGGAGTCAAACTGAAAACTTTGTGTCGCCTGTGCTGTGTAGCTGTTAATAATTCCATTCAGTTCTTCTGACTTCCAGCTGCTGAATATTTAAATTGACTCTTGGTAAATCCAGAGAACTCACCCCAAACAGCTCTATCCTTTAAGGCTAGATTCCTTTCTGGCCACCGCTTGCTTTTTTGATGTCTCTGTCAGATTCTCCCCCATAGATGCATACTTTAGTGAGCAACCAGTGATTGGGCAAAATTTATGCTCAGATTTTTTAGCTTCAATCCTTTTGCCATTCTCTTGCTTACAGATTTCCCCCGTAAAATTTCCCCTGTGCTCTGTTCTCCGGTATCTTGAGCCTGTAAGGTGCCTGATGTTTTCCATCACCCTAGCCAGTCAGGGAACATGTTCAGGCAAGACAACTATAAACTCCCAATTCTTCTAGCTGCAGTTATTTTTTTTTTTTTTTGGCTGCGTCAGGTCTTAGTTTGGACCTTTCATTGTGGCACGTGGGCTTCTCTCTAGTTGTGGTGCGTGGGCTTCAGAGCACACAGGCTCAGTAGTTGCAGCATGTGGGCTTCGTTGCCCCACAGCATATGGGATCTTAGTTCCCCGATCAGCGATCGAACCTGCGTCCCCTGCATTGGAAGGCAGATTCTTAACCACTGGACCACCAGGGAATTCCCCTAGCTGCAGTTTTTTAAAAGCAAACTTTCCTCTGGCTTCTGTCTTCTCTTGGATGTTTTCCTATTCCTATAAATAATTGTTTTTTATATTGTGTACAGATTTTATAATTATTATCTATGGGAGGGTTCACATAGCCACCCTCCTCCACCATCATTACTAGTAATGCCTGTGTTTATGTCCTTAGTCTTTATCTTCTTTATGGTACTGTGAACTCCATGAGGGCAGGTAAATCCTTTGTTTATTTTTTGTCTGTCCAGGATTTAACACAGAATAAGTGCTTAATAAATATTTGCTGTATGGTTAAATAAAAATTCAGACGTGGACCATAACCATACAATGAATCCCTCATTCGTGCATTCACAAATATCTGCTGCTTTTATTTAGCTTCTCATCGTCCCAGTCACAGGGTCTGTCCCTTGAGGAAAGAGACCTCTTTTTTTTTTTTAACAGACTATTTACAGTCTAGAAAAACAAATGTGGGTACTATATTTATTAAGTGAAGTTTTCTTGTAGAGAATAAGGTAATTCAATAAGAGAAAAAGGGAATAAACCAATAAGAGAATAAACTGTAAGCGCATCACTTTGTTTCAACTTCTAGAGAAAGGAATATGTCACCTGTGAGTATTGCCAGTCGCCTTGGAGATTCTCAGAGTCGTTCTGCTTCTCACTTAAGGCTGACTTTAATGCTCAGACTCTAAATACTGTCATTTCCTTGAGTGAGAAGTAAGCCCCCCTCTAATCTCCAGGAGTTCGGCCTACAACCAAGACCGCAACATCTAGGAACCAACCAACTTAGGAATCAGATGTGTTTTACTTAGGTCAGGTGAACACTAAACAAACAAAAAAACCCAGAAACTTCCCTCTATATGGATAGCTGGTGTCTTTTAGATCGAAGCTGTTTTGGTTTTTTAAATTTCTTGTTATTTCACCTCATTGATGGCTGCATTCCTATTTTGGACAGGGCTGATTATCTACCAAGCGTGTAATACCATTAGGGGACCTGGATTTAGAGGCAGTGTATCTACATTAAATAGGAGAAATTATTATTACAGTTTTGTACTTTTGGATGTGATCCCTAATTTGCTTTCTGCTTTAAGGTACTGACATGAAGAGTTCTATATAGGTGCTACTGGCTACATGTTGGGAATGTTATATATTTAAACAGTTTGCAGTTAATTAAGAGTATTGACTTGGAACTAAATCAGTGGTCTCACACAACATCTGTGCTCTCCTCCGATCTGTCTATGTATTTAGATGGTGTCTATCACCGTGGTATCTAAGCGCTCAGAAAATCTAATTAGGCTAATTTCAATTTCCTCTGTGAGAGAGAAGGATCTACCTCTCTTCATCACCCTCTCTGCCAGAGCCTTCTTGAAGGGAGTCATTATTATTCCTCAAAGAGAAAGGCAGTTGAAAGAGAGCCTCAAGCAAGAAACAGCATTTTGCACCTTCCTTGAAAGTTGGTGATTTGGCTTCTGGAAGTGTTTTCAGCTTGTAAACAGCACCAGAAAAGCAAAAGGGCAGTCAGTGCTAAAGAGGCTGTGAACATGATAAAGAAGGAAGAACACTGGAAATTTCCTTGCAAGCTCTGCCGTTAAAGAATGTGCTGGTAGATGGAGCTTGACTGTACACTCACAATGTCCTAAGCTATCACCTCCTGACAGACGCACAGCTATCACCTCCTGACAGACGCACAGCTTTTATTTACCAAAGAAGCAGAAAGGCAGTGTTCTCTTCCCAACAATGAACAAGTGCTCTTGTTCTCCTGTCTGTGGGTCTCTGTGAACATTCCGACATCTTAATTTCTGTGTTGAGGAAAGCTGCCTGATTTCATTGGTTTTCAATGCCTCGCCTGCAGCTAGACGTATGGATAAGGCAGCAGCAAAATCATTATGAGCTCCATTTTGCGGTTTTAACACACATGGGCTACTCTTCAGGAGCCAGTGCAGAGGAATACATGTGTGTACAAGCAGAGGATTGCAGTCACAAAGAAGAGCTTGTTAGGTGGAAATGAGAAAGGATCAGAGATGACTGAACGTGTTTGCCTGACCTGGGTGGGCATCTCTTATGATGGAGTGTGAAGGAAAAAGAGGGAAGTTAAAAAAAAGAACAAAACACAAACATCGCCACTTCACCTTACCTCAGTTAGAGATCAAAACCAACGTGGCTAGTTGTTCCCATGCTTTTTAATGTCAAAGTTGTTTTTTTTTTTTTTTCTCTTTTTGCTTGGAATTTGTGTTATTTAGAGTATCCAAGAAAGTGGTGGGGATGCTTGGCTGGGGGTTCTGAGATCCAATACACTGAAAATGAAGGAATTCAAAAATGTACTCCTTCTGGTAAGAAGAATTAAAAGGTTTGTGGCAGTATGTGGGCTTTAGTCTAGAAAGGTTGACACCAGCATTGATAGGGTGGCAGCACTGGAGACTGTGACTCACCTCCAAGCTCCTGTTGGTGCTTGGAGAGGCATCGTGGAGCCTCTGTGCACATCTTTCTGGAATCACTTTAAAGCTATTAGTAAGTGTCCAGCATTAGAGAGATTTTACAACCTAAGGATGTGCCAGACTGTGACAAGAAAATCACTTCTGGCCAAAGCCAGTCCGTGACCCCAACAATTTCAAAGGCCTGGCCTTGGGGTGAAGGCATCGTTCCAGAGCTAACATTATGGAAAGTAGCACCGTGGATAGGAATGTGGAAATGACGTGTGAGTGACCACACGGGAAGAGGGGAGCTCAGTCCATCCTCTATCCCTTTTCTCAGATTCACTTCGCAACATCATTAGCTGAAAATGTTCTAGGAAGGTCCCCTAAACGGGTGAGCCATTTCACAGTCTCACTCTCTAAATGAGCACAGAAATCATTTTTAAGCTTAGGTCTTGGCCCGACTCAGCTGACCTTCCAGATCTGGAAAACTGGGGCTAATTTCAAGCTTTCTCTGGGAGAGTGTGAATTCCCTTTTGAGTTGCTTCTCTACCCAAAGTCCCTGAATAAATATATTTGTGGGGATGCGCCATCATCATGAGCTGTAAAGTGTAGGAAAGTCCAACTTCTCTCTGCCAGAGACTCACTGGATAATCTTGCCTGTGTCTTTGACTTTTTTAAGCTGTAAAACAGATTACACTTGGATCCTCTGTTCTGTTTGTGGGGTGACAATAGGGGCAGCATGTAATCTGGGCCATAAATCTTTGGTACTATTTAATTTTCAGCTTTTCTACCATGTGATGTAACTACTACTTTATATATTTAGGCGACAAAATGCTTTTGGAATAATTCAATGAGTCCTTCAAGATCAAAAAAAAAAATTATCAGATACGTTTCTAAGGCCATGTAAGGATGGGGACAAGAAATAGTTTCAAGATTCAATAGGGTATGAAGACGCCAAGCAAATAAAACCCTCTTCCCCACCTGAGTTTGAAACAGCTTGAGAAATAAGATTAAAAGTATGACAGGAGACCAAAATATTACCTTTCTACCCTGATTTTGGGGAATATGGTTTGTACCTTCAGGGAGGAAGGCTGTGTAATAGAGAGACCCAGAATTAGACAGACTTTAGAATGGATCGTGTTGGTTGGATCACTATCCCCTATCCCCTACACATGGGAGGCTGCCCTGTAAAACGTGGGACAAGGAGAAGCAGGGCAAATATTTGCTTCCTATGGACGACTCACTCTCAAGAACAGGAAGAGAGGAAAAGTCTGGGAAATATGCCCTGTTTCATCTTCCCAACTCATTCCCAGATCATTGATTCCATCCTGCTACCAGCGGAAGGGTGGGGGACAGGGTGGAAACAGGCCAGGAGTGTATGTGTCCTCCATTTGGAAGGAAACGTAAAGAATGGGAAAAAAGCATGGCCTCCTACCATTAGGTGGTCTTGGAGGGTATCTGTGTATTTTCAAGAAGACCTTTTGTTTTTATAGCTCCCCCAGAGGAGGCAATGTTGACTAACTCCTAACCACCTTCTAGGTCAGCTTTGGTGAGATATCTCAGTCTTTCCTGGGATTTTAAAACAGCATCAGGAGAAGGCACTCAATCAACCCACCCCAGTATTATATTCTTGGATTTTTATTGCTATGGTATGTTCAAAGTTTTTTATTCTTTACTGAATTTTGGAGGGCAGGACCATGTTTATCTGGGTGAGAGAAAGAAAAGCTTCATTCTAGATTTTATCACAGTGGCAATGATCCTCTCTGAAGTTATACTCATTTATATGGAACTTCAGGAATCATTCATTCATTCATTCATTTATCATTTAAATTCAATAAGAGTTCACTGAGTTTTTTCTAGGTACTGGGCACCATACCAGGCAGCAGGAAAGCTAAGTCAATTCTGTTTATACTAAGGATGCTAAGTAAGGGATATAGGTAGTCCTGGAGGAGCTAGGACATTACTTTGGCCAGCAGCCCACCACATAATAATGTGTCTTATCTATCTCCTTTAGATCCTGGTATGCACTGGGGTTTGTGGTTGGGAGACATAAATATCTTGATTTGATTCCTCCACATAAAGTATGTCAGTTAGATATGTAATGCTTAGATATTAACGTCTGTCCTCCAAAAGATTTGTACAAGAATTTTCATAGCAGTCTTACTTATAATGGCCCCAAATTGGAAACAACCCAAATGTCCATCAACAGGTTAATGGAATGAAATAACACTCAGAAATAAAAAGGAACAACCAACCAATACATGTAACACAGATGAATCGCGAACCATTATAACATTAGGCTGAGCGAAGGAAGCCAGATTAAAAGGGCACATGCAACCTGATTCGATTTACGTGAAGTTATAGAAGAGGCAAAAATTAGTTATAGTGATAGAAATTAGAACACTGGTTGCATCTAGAGATCCGGGGTGGGGAGATTAATTACAAAGGGGCATGAGGAAGCTTAGTGGAACAATGGAAATGTGCTGTGTTTTAATTGCAGTGTTTGTTACACAGCTGTATGCATTCGTGAGAACTCACAAAATGGCACACTTCCTGTATGTGTATTTTATTATGTATAAATTATACCTTAAAAGTGTAAAGAAAAATATGCAAAAGGTGCAAATTGTTTAAGGAATAAATGCACAATCAAACATATTTTACAAAATGAAATCCATCAGAAACATTTCAAATGTTTCCTGTTATTTGAAGTGTACTAATTTTTTTACAACTTATATAAGCCATGATTTGGAATATCAAAATACAGAACGTTTTTCTTCCTATACCAAACTTCTGGGGGAAAAGTTTTATTACAGAAATGGAATACAATAGGAAAAAAAACATGCTTCTTTTAAAATATGTACCTTAAAAGTTAAAGAAAACTATGGACTGGCATAATTAGAACACAGGTGAGTCTTTATATGTCCACATCTATAGGTGATTTTGTTTTCAAATAAATTTAAGTGATAGTAATTGCCTTTGTGTGTGAGTTTGTAAATGTGTGTACGAGTACTAAGCCACACAGATAAATAAAAGAGGAAGCATAATTAACATAATTTGAAAAACTGGAAGAAATTATTTCAAGAATGTCAAATTATTGTCATTTATGAAAAGAAGATATATTATTGGTTATTTTCATGTGCATTAATTGGCATTCAAGCCATCTGTATCATTTACTCATATGTATGTAATGGGGATCATAAATATCCCTCTAACAGCCAGAAAAGAGCCATATATCAGGAGAGATGACAATCTTGGGGCTATCATTCAATGACTTGGTATTAAAGGCTGAGCATTTTCTTGAGGTTATTAGAGTTTTACTTTAAACTTCTTTTACAGTTACATACAGTAGCACTTAAACGCATTGTTTTAATGGATTTTTAAAGCCCCCTACAAAAACTCACTCCAAGTATAGTGAATGAATGTCTAGCTATGGTGAAGTTTATCCCAAAAACTGCAGTTAGCTTTTGAGCTTTTAATACTATACTTTGTTCTAGAACACTGGTCAAATTTCAGTAGACTAGGAAATAAGAATGGAAACTGTCATGAACCCTTTCAGCTTCCATATCACAACTTTTTTCTCCAATACTTGTGCACACGTTTCACAGAAGTGTCTCAGTTCTGATATTAATGAAAGTCAGAAACTGTCATTTTGATAGTTGTGTCAATATGTCACACCAAAACAGAACTACCAAAAGGTGCTTTTAAATGAAACTGCATCTTAAAAGAAAAGAAGGGTGTGGTTTGATTTGTTTCAGCCCAGCCTGGGAGTGGTAAGGAAGAACTAACCCTGCTGGGCTGAAACATCTTAATGTGTACCAGGGTTGAAAGCTACTGGTTTACAGCGAAATAGTCTCAGCCATACAGCAGTAGCAAAAAGGGGGCCTAGGACTGAGTGTGACAGGGTACAGGAAGGTTCATAGGGCTTCTATAACTCTAGCAAACATCTACAGTGAGGTTCTGGAGGTACGAACATGAATTAGGCAGGGCTCTGCCCCCAGGGGCTCATCTCATGGATCGTGAGGGAGGGAGACTCATAAGCTCATGATTATAGTAGAGGGTGTTACATGCCATCCGGGCAGGGGTGGGAAGGGACACCAGGCTTTGTCCATAAGTGACAGGGAAGTGAAGCATCCCTGGGTACTATCCAAGCAAAAGCCAAAGAAACCACTCTTACTTAACTGAATCTTCCCTTAAACACTCTGGTTTACATTATTCATTCATCTGATCTTCACAACCACCCTGAGAAGTAGTTATAACCTTGCTGTGGACTGCATGTTTGTGTCCTCCCCAAAATTCATATGTTGAAACCCTAAGCCCCCAGTGGGACGGTATTGGGAGGTAGGGCCTTACAGTTTATTCTCTTTCCCAAGTGAGGACACAGCCATCCAGGAACTGGGCCCTGGCTGGAAGCCTGTCACCTGGAACCCTGATCTAGGACTGCCAGCCTCCAGAACCACGAGAAATTCATTCCTGTTGTTTAAGCCACCCAGTCTACAGTATTTTGTTATAGCAGCCCGAGCTGGCTAAGAGAGGCCTAGAGTCATACTGGACAAGTGAAGATACGGAAATACAGTTGTTGAGGACGTGGTCGACAATACAACATCTGAGTAGAGACGGTAATAATTCCACAGACCCTGACTGGGTATTTCACATTGCACGGCCTCGTGCAGTCCTCACTGTACAACCCTGTAAAATGTGTATTATTATCACTACCTTTTTTTTGCGGTACGCGGGCCTCTCACTGTTGTGGCCTCTCCCGTTGCGGAGCACAGGCTCCGGACAAGGAAAGAGCAGATTACCTCATCTTTCTTTAGGGGATGAAAGGAGCCTATCAGATGGATTACCTCAACCAGTGCTGAACAGGCTGGTTCCGGACGCGCAGGCTCAGCGGCCATGGCTCACGGGCCCAGCCGCTCTTCCCGGACCGGGGCACGAACCCGTTTACCCTGCATCGGCAGGCGGACTCTCAACCACCGTGCCACCAGGGAAGCCCTTATCACTACCTCTTATAGATGCACAAACTGAGGCTCCATCTCATGAAGGAACACACCCAAGAGTACGTTACTCCTATTAAGTTCTGAAGCAGGTGCGCTCGTTCCCCATTGCTGCTATAACAGATGACCACAAACCTCATGGCTTAAAAAAACACAAGGACATTGCCTTACAGTCCAGGAAGGTCAGAAGTCTACAGTGGGTTGGCAGGGCTGGATCCTCCTGGAGACTCTAGGGGAGAATTTATTTCCTTGACTTTTCCAGCTTCTAGAGGCTGCCTACCTTCCTTGGTTCCTGGCACCTTCCTGCATCTTCAAAGCCAGCAGCACGACCTCTTCACAACTCTCATCTCTCTCTGACCTCTGCTTCCATCATCGCATCTCTGACTCTGACGTTCCTGCCCTCTCTTGCCCTTATGAGGGCCCTTATAATTAGATAGGACCCACCAGGATAATCCAAGATAATCTCTCCATCTCCAGATTTTTAACTTAATCACATCTGCAAAGTTCCTTTTGCTCTGTAAGGTAATAATATATTCATAGGTTCTAGAGATTAGGGTGTGTTTGTCTTTGTGTGGGTGTGTGTGGGGGGGGGACATTATTCTCCCTACCACACAGGGAGAAACCCAAAGCCAGGTGTGTGATCCCAAAGCCCTTAATCCCTGGATAATACTCCTTGCCCCCTTTTCCAACACACACACACACACACACACTCTCACAGGTCTAGAAATGAAATTTCTTGACTTCCCCAAAGTGGAATCTTTCCCCTTTCTCATACTGTTTGATACTTTCAGACAAAAAATTCATGGCCTGAGTCACTGGGATAATTGTCCCTGTGTCCCTTTTCATCAAGAATGTGGGTGCATAGCTATTATAATGGGAGGAAGCTGGATCTAACACTGGAAGCTTTGCAGCTAAGATTTTTTTTAATTTTGGGGTCTTTAAAAGGAGATGGCTTGGTCCTTGCCCTTCATTATAGCAAATACATGTACATTCCAACCAATATCTATCTAGTGCTGCTGGGACTCAAAGTTTTTCATTAATGACCCAAAATGTCTCTTCTTGTCACATCTCCCTAACATTCAGAAACAAGCCTGCCACACCTGGGGTGTTTTTTGGCGACTGTGGCTGAACGACACTTGCAATCTTCTTTCTGCAGTTGAAGGTTTAAATCAAGAGGAGAGGCCAGAGACTAAACCTGCCTGAACCTTCTCAGCCCAACACCCTGAGCTTCTCTGAGACGAAGCCAGACCTTGCTTAAATCAGTGCAGAAGGAGCAACTTTGCCCACTGCCAGAAAGGGAGTTATAATATTTATAAGAATGTTAAACACATTTTCCATGACTGTCAGTAATACGTTCTTGGGCTTTCATAATGCAGATTTCGAAGGAGTGGATTTCGTTGATAATACTTCAGACAATAGTCAGAGGCAGCGGAGGTTAATTCAGTATGTGGGTGATACAACATTCAACAGCAGTCATTGCACAACGGGTGATTAGAAACAAGTAGTGAGTGAGTTAACTGAAGAGGTCTCCCTGATACTCTACTACAGTCTATTAAGTTTCCATTTTTCATACTGAGTTTGCGTCTCTGGAGGCCCCTATCGTGGGGTAGATGAGTTTTTGTGATTGCCACCTCCCCACTGGCTCTCAGCCAATGTTAAGTGGTAATAACCCACAGACGAGCAAGGGATTAACAAGCACTTTAATTCTCACGTGGGTTTACTGACTCGAAAGTAGAGTTGACTGTTGGAAAGGATCAGACAGCAAGCACTGTGTGTACTGCTGTGACGGCGCCATAGCCGCAAGAGTGGAGCACACATCTCCATGGATGATGCCGGGGGGCTTGCTGGGGACCGGATTTGAGGCCACGGGCAGGTCTGTGTAAGCAAGTTGAGCTCCTGATTCTGTTTTTTCAGCCTTGCCCCTAGAGCAGGAGTAGATTCTACCCATTTCTCAGATATAGTTAATATTCTCCCTCTTCCAGATGGTGTTTATTGATCCCACTAAACTACAGCCTTCTCGTCCACTGCTGGATTCTCATGGCACTTTATCTGACTGACTCTGTATTCATTTGCTCGGGCTGCCAAAACAAAGTACCACAGTCTGGAGGGCTGACACAACAGAAATCTACTTTCTCACAGTTCTGGAGGTTAGAAATCTGAGGTGAAAGGGTCAGCAGGATTGCTTTCCTCTGAGGTCTCTCTGCTTGACTTGTAGATGACCGTCTTCTCCCTGTGTCCTCACATGGCCTTCCCTTTCTCTGTATCTGTTTGTCCAAATTTCCTCTTCTTAATAGGACACCAATCACATTGGATTAGGGCCCATCCATGTGACCTCATTTTAAGTTAACCACTTCTTTAAAACCATATATCCAAGGATGTGGAGAAAAGGAAACCCTCCTACACTGTTGGTGGAAATGTAAATTGGTGCAGCCACTATGGAAAACAGTAAGGAGGTTCCTTAAAAAAATTAAAAGTAGAGCTACCATATGATCCAGCAATCCCACTCCTGGGCATATATCCAGAGAAAACTCTAATTTGGAAAGATACATGCACCCCAGTGTTTATATTAGCACTACTTACAGTAGCCAAGGCACAGAAGCAACCTAAATGTCCATCCACAGATGAATGGAGAAAGAAGATGTGGTGTGTATATATGCAATGGAATATTACTCAGCCATAAAAAAGAATGAAATAATGTCATTTGCAGTAACATGGATGGACCTAGAGATTATCATACTGAGAGAAGTGAGACAGAGAAAGACAGATATCACTTACATATGGCATCTAAAAAATGATTCAAATGGACTTATTGACAAAACAGAAACAGAACCACAGACATAGAAAACAAATTTATGGTTACTCAAGTGGAAGCGCGGAGAGGACAAATAAGGAGCTTGGGATTCGCAGATGCACACTCCTATACATAAAATGGATACACAACAAGGACCTACCGCAGAGCACAGGGGACTATAGTCAGTATCTTGTAATAAACTCTGACGGAAAAGAATCTGAAAAGGAAAAAGAAACAAAAAAACCCCGTCTCCAAATACAGTCACATTGTGAGGGACCAGAGGTTAGGACTTCGACATATGAACCTGGTAGGGGCGGGGACACAATTCAGCCAATAACACTCTCCCAGCCCTTCTCTCTTTCAGCCGTGGCATATATACAGCTGCTTATTCACTTCTGTGTCTCCTCCGTTAGACGCCCACAAAGAAGGGGAGAGGGAGGGGGGAAGGGGGAGCAAGACAGAGGTTAGGTTAAACAGGCGTGACCCACACTCTTCAGAGGGTAAACAACCATGCAACAGAACAGAAATAAAGACCAACGGTCTATAAAATAGCAGACTGTGCAAGTGTACGTAGCTGAGGAAAAGTCTTCAAACTTATCAATTACCCAACTGGAAAAAAATGTCTGCCAGAGCACCTGGCCGCCCTGCTGGAGAATGTTACTACCAAAACTGAAGGGAGTAGGCTTTTGCGTGATCCTGGGTGGCGAGTGGCGTGTTTGTGTGAGAAGCGACGTGGTCTATTTGGCCTGAAACTGTCACCCAGAGAAGGCGTTCGCTAACAAGAAGCCCATTAGACGTTCCCTGAGCTCTGCGATGCCTCTCGTGTGTTTCCTGTGTTTGCTCTGGTCCCTCTGGAGGCCCTGTGCAAAGCGGGACTTTTTGTTGCTTCATCCAACTGTGCAGTCCTGTGATGTGGCCTCTCCCAGTCACCCTGCTCCACCGGGCAGTGTTTCAAGGGATCAGGAAACTGTTTTCCATCCCAGGAGCCAGCCTCCAAGTTAGAAAGTTCTGTGGTTTGGTTTGGACTTCGCTCATCCCTACAGAGAACTGAGTCTGCCAATCTCTACATACATGTCAGCATAAATAGCAACAGATGTACCTTCGACATGTAAAATCGCCATAAAATATAACAAACTCTGTTTTTCCATTTGGGATGAGTCATTAACCATATGTTTGTGATCCTCTTTCACTGGCAGATCTGAGGCACACATTTTACCTTGCAGGAGACCAAGAGCTCTTTCTTTTTCAGGGGTTCCTTCCTGTCTCGAGAACTGATGCTTGGGCAACGCCTTGGTCTGTTTCTGTGGGTATCTTGAATCAGCCCGTGGAAAACGTATGGAATTTTCTTTATGTGAGCTGCATGGCGTGCCTGAGCTCTGCCCTTGGAACTATTCTTGGCCAGAATATTTGAAAACCCGGTCTGGTGCACAGAGGGCTGTTCATGTGATTCCTCAGTGGCTGGCCTCTTGCAGTGGAATATGCTGATTGCAGGAGAGTCTGTTTGGTCTCTGATACTTCAGAGAGAGACACGTGGCGCTTGGCAGGGCTGCAGGCAGGGAACACAGGAGTTGAGTACTTAGTGGATGTTATTTTGCAGAGGGAGTAGGAGGGTCTTTTGTTTGTTTCTTGTCTTGTATGAAAGAGTTGTCTGAAAGTCTTTCTATACTTAGGTCTCTGAAAGTCAGCCGTCCTGGAGGAATTTTGCCTCCTATCAAACTTAGTATTTTCTGGGAATTAAAATGTTTCTCTTCTAAAAGAAGGATTAAAATTTTTATTGTGAAAGATTTTGAAAATGTACAAAATAAGGAATATAATATAGTTCATATACTTATCATCCAGAGTTGATAGTTAACATTTTGTCACACTTGCTTTATTTATTCCATTTATCTTGCTTCTTTCTTTCATTCGTTCTTTTTTTCTTCTTTCTTTTTTTTTTTTTTTTTGTTTCTTTTAAGTACTTTTTAAAAATAAATTCTGACATCATATCAGGTGATTTCTGAGTCCTATGTATAAGGGGTTTCACCCTTAGGCATCTCCAAGTAAAGACGTTTTCTTACAAACATGATAGTATTATTATAACCAACAAAACTAACAGAAAAATCCTTAACATCATCAAATGCAAAGTCTGTATTCAAAATTCCTGGATTACCATAAATATATCATTTTATAGTTGGTTTGTTCAAGCCCAATCTAACTGACGTCCACCTGATGTATTTGGGCGTTTTTGCCTCCTAAGTCTCTTTTATTTTTGAATAGTCCCCTTGTCTTTGTTTAGGTTTCCCCAAAAGTAGACCTTAGGATAAGGACCAGGGTGCAGGTATTTTATTTGGGAGGTAGTGCTAGGAAGCAAAAATGATAGAACAAGAAAAGTGAGACAGAAAAGGCCAAGAAAAGATGCACTGATGAGCAGGTTATGACTGTGGGTAACTAGGTTTAAATTCTGCAGGGGATACCCTGAGGAAGTGTGTAGCATGCATCTGAGTTGTCCCACCAAAAATTGAGGAAAGTGGGGTCTTTATCCCCTGACTCTCACCCCTCATTTGTTACTTCTGGGTTGCCCTGCTCAGTGGCTGAGTGAGCTCCTGTGATACCAGAAGAAGGCCTGAGACAGAGAAGCAGAGAGCACCAAGTGACCCTGGAGGACCCTGCCAACGTGGACAGGAACAGTCCACCGTGGCCGCAGAGGAGTCAGCTGGGGTGGGGTAAGAGTCAGCCACACCTCCCCTTTCCTCTCTTTTTTTTGGTGCCATTGACTTGTTATTCTGTAAAATGTTCCACATTCTGGACATGACCTACTGTTTCCTTGTTGGTATCTTAGCCTCGGTCCTCTCTCCCCCCATGTTTCCTGTGCACTGGAAGTTAGATCTAAAGGCTTGATTCAGGTCCATTTCAATGTTTCAGCAAGAGAACTTATAGTCGGTGCTCTTTCTACACATTTGGTGGGGAAGATCCTGGGTAGTTTGCATCAAGGAGCATGAGCCCTTACTTCACCTTGGTGGCCCCTTACAGCACAAGGTACCTTAGAGATTCCTAGTCTAGCACTTATTTTATGGGAAGGGGAATTGATGACCAGAGGGATCACTGACCATCTCTCTGCCACATACTCTTCTCACATTTATTTCACATTCGTCATGTATTTAATACCTTCTTGCAATCTCTCCCCTACCCTGGGCATTGCACTGGAACTTCCTCCTCTATTTCTCCTACCTCAGTGGCCTCCCTGCTGCCTAAATCCTACTTATGCTCCATTCTCATTCTATATGCTATCTCTGCAGCGCTTAAAATTAATAACCACACTATCCTTCTTAAAAATAGTTGCCTTGCTTGTCTCTTCTGATCTCACTCTCCAATCTTTCTAATTAATCCCTCTTAGTCACATTCATTTGCCTCTAAAAGGTAAGGATTTGCTAAGACTTGAGAGATACCTGCCAGATATACTACAATTTAAAAGAATATTCCATACCAAATGAAAAGAGGATTCTAAGAACCAATATATAATTCCTATACTTGTGAGAGTGTCAGAATATTAAGGCAAGTGGGTAGAGACAATTCTGTCAGTCCCTGATAATGCTTCCCAGCTTGGAGAGATGGGAACAGAGACATGAGCGGACCACAGAAAAGATGGGACCGTACCGCCAGGAGTCTATTCCCTCCCTGTGGATCTGCAGTGGGCACCAAGCCAGCAGAATTCTCAGTGTTCACAGCTCCCACAGTGTTTTCTCAAGATTGAGAGAGTGATCTGGAAGCACGTTAATAAAACAGATGACAGATTTGAGACAATCTCCAAGGAAACAACGTCACAACCTTAGATCAGCTGCAACAAGCAAGAGTCATTGAGTAAAGAAAATATCTGACCAACCAAGTGACATGCCTGGGTGCTAAGTAACAGAATAGCTGAAGTTTCCACTCACACTGTAGTAGGTGAGCAAACAGCAACCTGAGGACCCCCACTTCCTTCCTTCTCCCTCCAAGTGCTGGCCCCAGTGAAGGGGTTTCTATTTATATCTAGCAAAATTCAATGGACAGAGCTGTCCATGATCTTAGCTCCTTCTCTAACTTCCTCGGGAAAATGAGTGAATAAAATGATACTTGATTCTACAACCTCCAGCCCCCGCCCCTATGTTAAATCCTAGCAAATGAGAGTTTCGGAGATTTGACTTTCTCTATATTGATGGTAAATTCAGTGTTACAAGGTCCTACCTCCAAGGTGAGATTGAAGCAAAAAGCAGAAGCTTAAGACCTAGAAAAATTATACAATGCAAAAGGAGAAAATGAGCCTAACATGCAAAAAAAAGAGAGAAAAGAGAGATAAAAAGCAAAATTTGAAGTAAATTTTACATCAGAAGGTATAATGAAAAATATACAACTCCATCACATCCTAAGAAAAGGAAAGGATAAATAAACCTATTAAACAAGAGATGGGAGAAGATTGCAAAATGAAAAGGGAACTGCCACAGGTAAGTAAAAAACAAAGGGGAGAATAATGTTATTATAGAACTGAAACTACAGTAGAAGAACCAAAACACAGAACTCATGCTAAAGAGATTGGATCAGTAGAGAACTGTCTTGAGAAAATCACTCCAAAGGAAGAGAGTAGGACAAAGAAGAGAAACTGATCAGACCAAAGATGAAGCTGTGGAAATCAAACAAGGAAGATTCAGCATGTAGTTTGTATGCCTGAAGAAGTCAGAAATGATAAACAAAAACACAAAAGGGAGAACAGGCAGTTTGCAAGGCTCACAATAACAGGAAAAATGAATAAAAATTTGTCAAAGCCCAAAGTCTCTCCGAGCAAAGGTACAGAACTTTAAGGACAAAACAAAAACAAAAACACCTTAGCATTGCTTAAGACTGCAGTCACACTACATGGGTACAAATTGCATTGCTCTGATGTTAGATGGGTAGTACATAACTTAGAAGATTATCATAGGATGAAACATGGAAACCTTTGCAAAGGTGCTTAGCCTGTTGCCTGGCATATAGTAAGTACTTGGTAAATGCCATCTATTATTACAAACATTCAGCCAGAGGAAATAAATATATAACCAACAATAGAAATCATCAAGTTAGTCCAGAATTTGCATTAGCAGTATTAGAGAATTTTAAAGCTGAAAGCTTGTGGCCAAGTATTTCATAAGCAGTTGGGTTGTTATTCTTGTAAAGACAAAAGAAAAGCATACTCAAAAGAGCAAGAATTTGGGAAGTATATCACTAATGAACAATTCATGATAAAGGTCACTTGCAGATGTATTCCAGCATTGGAAAAGGTGAACCAAAAAGAATGGGGAAATTATAGTATTAAAGGACTGTTAGTGAATATGAATCAACAACGAATCCCTAGGAGGTTCTGAGGAAGGCATGGACCTTCTCAGAATAAAAGGTACATACTACCTATACATAGAAATGTTCATAATATTTTAGGTTATTGAAGAATCCATGGGAATTAATCCATGCCCTCCTTTGGAATCCCTAGGTGATTGATGATTTATTTATTTATTGATGACTGATGTTTTAAACAACAATCTAAGTTTCAGTAATGTGATCACTGTGATTAAAAACAAAAATTAAATGTTAAATTCATGATGGAATACATGCATTTCTCATTTTTTCCAGGAAATAGATGAAAAGATGCAGCATCTTTTGATAGATTTGAGTAGGTATATGAAGACGTAAAAGTAACACTTAGAAAATTGAAGACAAAATCTACACATTCTAAATAGTAAGAATTAAATAAATACAGATATTATAGACTAATTAAACATGGCAAAATTTTAGTAATAGGCATATCTAGGCAGTATGTGGCTGTTCGCGGTACTGTTCTCTTAACATTTCTATACATTTAAACTTTTTCACAGTAAAATTATGAAGAGAAAAATAAACAAAATGTTCAGGAAAAGCTAAAGACGAAAAAGAACATAAAACAAATCATAAAAGCTACTCTAGACTTGCTCTCATAAAACTTAAGAACAAATCTCAAAAGGATTAATCCAAGTAATTTAACTGTCTCTCCTACAACATTTAAATCCTCTTTAAATAAAATTTAAAAATTCAAATACTGAACCGCAATAATATTTAAAATGTGGCATCCAATAAAAAGTTATAAGATATGAGATGAAGCAGGAAATTGCGACCCATAATGAGGAGAAAAAAATCAATCATAGGAACAAGTCTAGAAATGACAGAGTTGATAGAATTATCAGGAAAGGAATTTAAAACCTTTTAAAATATGTTTGAGGACTTAAAAGAAAGCATTACATAAAGAATAAAGAAATGGAACATACTGGGAAAAAGACCAAGAAAAAAAATTCTAGAGATTAAAAACTATAACATATGAAAGGAAAATTTCACTAGATAGAATTTATAGACACTACATAATAACAGATCAGTGAACTTGAAAACATAGCAATAAAAACTGCAAAATGAAATTTAGAAAAAAAAGACGAGAAAATTGAATAAAGCCTCAGCAACTCGTGGAACAGTATCATATGGCATAATGAGCAAGTAATTGGTGTCCCAGAAGAGGGAGAAAAGATCAGAAAATATATTTGAAGAAACAATGGCTGAAAAAATATTTTCATTTAGTAAAAACTATACATTCAAAAACCAAGAAACTCAAAGAACCTTAGGCAGGGTAAGTATTAAGGAAAAAAAATCCATAGAAACACATTATAAATACATTTCTGAAAACCAATAATAAAAAGAAAAGTTTCAAAATATTCAGAAAAAAACACATAGATAGGGACACACATAAGAAATAACAAACATCTGGTTAAAAACAGTGCAAATAGAAAACAGTGAAATGATATATTTAAAGGCTAAAGAAAAAAATTCATCAACCTAGAATTCTTTATCCAGCAAAACTATTCTTTGAAAATGAAGGTGAAACAAAGGCATTTTCAGATAAACACAGCTGAGAGAATTATTAATAGGAAGTGTGCACTACAAGAAATGTTAAAAGTTGAGGGTTCTTTTCAAGATGGTGACATAGGACACTCCTGAACTCAACCTCCTCCCACAGATACATAGAGCTACTTATGGAACAATTGTCACTTTAAAACAAACAAACAAACAAACAAAAAACACAACCTAAGGGCTGACTGAGGATGACTGTATGTCAGGCAAAGGAGAAGACCACATCAAAGTAGGTAGCAGAGGCTGGGACACAACGATCTCACCATAAACTCTACCCCCACCACAGTGAAGTTCTTTATGCTGAAATAAAAGACATCAGAGAGAACATAAGGAATATAAAGAACTGAAGAGACATAGTATGTAAATGGGAAATATAAAATACTTTTTTCTTGTTTTTCTTTACTTTCTTCAAAAGATAATTGGCTTTTCAGATGAAAAAATAGTACCAATGATCTGTAGAGTTTATAAGGTATGGAGAATTAAATTGTATAAAGACAATAGCACAAAGAGTGGGAAGTAAGACTATACCTGAAGCATAATATTATTACATTTAAAGGTAGATATGATAAGTTAAAGATGCATATTGTAAAGCCTGGACCAAACACTAAAAAAATAAAACAAAGATATGCAGCTAGCAAGTCAATGATGGAGATAAAATGAATCCTAAAAATAATCAATTAATCCAAAAAAGTAGGAAAGGAACTGAACAGATTGGCCAAATAGAAGACAAATAGCATACTGATGATTTCGTTAAGTGTAACTGAGACAAACACTCCAGTTAAAAGGCAGTAACTGTCATTTAAATAAAAAGGAAAGTCCAAACTATATGTTGTCTAAGAAATAAACCTTAAATATGAAACCATGAATAACAAAAGTAAAGGGATGAAAAATGACAATGAACGACTGATCAGGAGAAAGCTGGAGTGGCTATGTTAATATCAGACAAAGTAACATAGACTGTTATCAGAAATAAAGAGAGATATTTCAGAATGATTAAAAATGTCAATTCAACAAGAAGACATAACAATCTTAAATGTGTATGCATCAAATAGCCAAGACTCAAAATACATAAAGTAAAAACTGATAGAAATGAAAGGTGAAATAAACAAATTTACAGTTATATTTGGAGATTTCAATACTTTCTCTCAGTTATTGATAGAAGAAATAGAAAATCACGAAGGATTAAAAAGATCTGAAAATGTTATCAACCAAAGTGACCTAATTAACATTTACAGAACACTACACCCAATAACAGTAGAATACATATTCCTTCCAAATGTACGTGGAACATTTCACTAAGGAAGATCATATTATGAGAAGTTAACAAGTTTTTAATAAATATGAGAAGAATTGAAATCATAGAGAGTATGTTCTCTGACTAGAAATTTCCCAAATATTTGGAAATTAAATAACACGTTTCTGAATAATTCATAATCAAATAAGAAATTACAAGGGAATTTAGAAAATATTTTTAACAGAATGGTGATATTATATAATAATTTGGGACAGAATTGACCTCTTTGTAATATTAAATCATTCCATCAAAACACATGGAAAGACTTTCTTTTATTCAGATCTTTTTAATTTTGTTCTTTCGTGAGTTTTGAACTTTTCTCCATAGAGGTCTTGTGTATTGGCTGGTATTCTTACATTCATTGTAATTCTGTGGGTTTTTGTTTTTATTTCGTTTTGTTTTTACTATTATGAAACATAATTTTTTGTTATATTTTCTACCTGGTTATGACTGGTGTAGAAATAAATGCTACTGATTCTTATAAATTGAACTCAGATCAGGCAAACTGTACATAGATGTTACACTAGTAACATCCATGGATTCTTTTTTTTTCTATATAGATCCTATTATTTACAAATAATATCTGCTTTGTCTTTACCTTTCCAGTTCTTACTCTGATTTCTTTTCCCTTTAAGTTCTTTAGAACATTGGTAAGGACTTATGATGGAAAAAATATGTTATTTTTGGCCAAGGTAGTTAAGAAACAGGTATACTCTCTCTACTGTTTTTCCCCATCTGCTGGCAAAGGTTTCTGGCGTGCGAGGGGAAAGGCAGGGTAAAAACATGGAAGAAGCTTTCATCCCTGAGTTACTAAATATTATAGAATGCCACCACATGAGCCCCTGACTGGACTTTTTGTGTTAAGCCACTGCATTTAGAAGTCATCTCTCTCAGCAGCTAGTGCTACCATAACTAATACAAAGAAAAATGGAGATTCACACTTTATCTTAGGCAAGAGATTTCAACACTATAGAGACGTGAAATTTCCTTACATCAGTCTATAATTGGAAGACTATCCTAATCACAATCCCCAATAGGGTATGTACGGGAACATGACAACTGGATCTATGTTTTATCTGTAAAAGTAAATATTTGAGGACAAATATAAGAAAACCTAAAGAATAAAGAAGGTTATTGAAGAATTTTTCCTACAAGACATTGTGAAATAGATCAATGCTATATACATTCTTTAAAAAATGTGATGCTGATGAAGGAATAGAGAAACCAACGAACAGAACAGAATTCCAAGTAGTACCAAAATATAGAGCCAATATATGCTAGAGGGAATTTTAATTCAAGAAGGGAAACAAGTTGAAATAAATTGAGTGTGTACTTTATATCTTACGAAAATTTTTTTCAGATGGATTGAAGATTTAATTTCATTCATTCAACAAGTCTTTGTTGAACACTGTATGCCAAGACCAGCTCCTAGAGATAAAGTTAACAAAAAAGACAAAAATTCCCACCCTCAGGGAGTTTACATTTTAATGGTGGAGAGACAATAAGACAATTAAAGAAGTGAAATATGTAGTAGGTTACATGGTGACAAGCGCTGTGGAGGCAAATAAAGCAACAAAGAGAGTTAGCATTTCCCCAACAGGCAGGCAACGGATTCAATTCAAATGGAAAAGGTGACATTTATAAAGATCTGAAGACGATGAGAGGGATGTTGTACTGTCATGTAAATAATAAAGTCATAAAACAAATAGACTAGGTAGCTGTTTCCTCAACCTTAGAATGAGGAAAAATGTTCAAAACATGAGAAGGAAGCTGGAAATCATTAAGAAAAAAAAGGCCAAATTTACAACGTCAAAATTTAAACAAACTTAAAAGATAAATGACAATCTGGGGGGAAAGAGCAACATATTGCCACACTCAGGGCTTATATCTTATAATTTATTGTCCAAACCAAGGCACTTGGGGAGTGAAAGAGGGTGCTATTTATACTTATGCCAGAAAAGTAGGCAGAAAGTAGAACTTTCACAGACAAACTAAACTGGGTTCTTATAAGACAGGCATCTCAAGAGAGAAGTGCACATAAATGACCGCAAGTGGATAAACATATGAAATTATGTTAGACCTCACTAATAACAAAAGAAAAAAAAAACAAGAATGGGACTTTATATTTTTTTGCTTATTTCTTTTAAAATAACAATATTGATAATGTTTCTGATGAGGCTATCCTGGTAGGATTTCAAAATGATGTAAATTTAGTTATGGGAACTTGGGCAAAATATAAAATATTCTTATCCTTAACCCTGTACTTCCAAATACAAGAATAAAGTTTAAGAAAATCAAAAATAAATAAAGTATATAGTACCAGGATGTTCAAAGTAGAGCTTTTTTACAACGGCCAAACAACTGGAAACATCCCAACTGTTCATCAATAGGGGTCTGTTTATATTCTTACAATAAAATAGTATGCAGCCATATTAGTTAAAGTAATGACAACTGTTGTAAAAAACAAAACCAAAAATACCCACATGATAGAAGTTTCATTCTCCCTCACATTCAGTCCAACATGAACTCTCTCCTTTCCCTTTCATCTCTGCTGGAAAACTAGCCAGCTCTTGCATCAGCACATCTTTTTCTCATAAGACCTTGTTAGGATCAGATAATAGTGGCCATCACACACTCAAACGGACACTTCCCAACAGTTTCCCTGAGTTAACAGTCTCGGTATGGAGCTGGTCAGCCTTCCAAGTTATTGCAGACAACAATTTTACCAAGTGTTTTGCCAATGCGTGATGGAGTACTCAGCGCCCTAGACTGCTAGTTTCCTTGCCATTCGCCATTTTACCCTAAGCCAGATGACATCTATTTTAGGTTTTGGGTATGGAAACACATTCATCAGTTTCTTTAAAAGTTAAGGTAATGCTAGCTGCTGTTATAAACAGCACCAAAAATGTGGAATGGTTCAAACATGATACAAATTCATTCTCACTCAGAGTCTCACACAAGTGTTTCCAAATGGTGGGCAGCTGTCCTCCAAGCAGTATTTCAAGGATCCATAATCATTTTAAACATGGGGTTTCTTCATTTCCTAGGCGTCATGGTCATCAGCAGAAACGGAAAAAGAGGAGAGAAGGTAGTCCCACCTTTCACCAATCTGAAGCCAAGGGTACCGTGCATAACTTCTGCTCACCATTCATTGGCTAAAACTCAGCCACAAAGTCAAGGAAGTCTGGGAAAGACGGTCTGGCTGGGGACCCAGGAAAAGGAGGACACGGATTTGGTGACTAACATACTAGTCAAGGTAAGCTTACTAATGCTGCAGTAACAACTCCACACATCTCAGTGACTCAACCCACACAAGTGTATTTCCTGCCCACACACAGTGTGGACAGCGTTACAAGCAGCGGTCCTCCATGTGATGACTCAGCAAATCAGACCACCGTCAACCCTTGGCACCATCATCTCAAGACGAGGCCTCCTCCTTGATTGCTAAGACAGGGAAGAGGGAGACCGGGGAGTCGATTGCTGTCTTTCACGCCTTCAACCAAGAAGCAGCCCTTGTCGCTTCTGCTCACAATTATTCGCACGGCCATGCCCAACGGCAAGGGGGTGAGAAGTGGGGTCTTCATATTTTGATATTTAGAAGGAGAGAGAACCAGTACTGAAGAACGTCAGTAACATCGATCGTAACTAGCTAGGTGATCTCTGTCACTGCCACACTAACATGATGATGTTTATGGGGTATATTTTCATGGATGGTTTTGAAATATTTGTTATGTGAGAATCCGCTGTGTGAAATAACAGAAATAGCATGATGCCACCTTTTAAAACTAAATGCATATAATCTAGATGAAGGCCAAAGCACCTGACCCTTTGGAATTCACGTTAAGTTCACCCCAACCCCATTCCGCATTTTCTCCTCTTCTCCTATTCTCTCTAGAGGCTCTTCCTGAGGTCCAGGTGTTCATGGAGGGGGCGGAAGCTTACTTTGTTCCTCATTCCTTCTGGCTCTGAGCTCCTGCTGGCGCTGAAGTAGGTCAGTGAGTAATCTTGTCCTTCCCTGTGCTATCCAGGGGTGACATCCCAGCATATCACCCCAGAAGTGGGACAGAGCATCCTTCCTTGATGTCTTCCAGAAAGCATCACAGAAGGCACTGGAGTTTTGGGGAACTAGTGAGAAGGACTACATTTCACTGCCACACAAAAGAAAAATCCAAATCAATGTTAGATTTTCCTAAAATGTCTCAGACTGTCCTTCTGCCATTTTTACAACTCCATCTCTGATCTCTAAGTACCTGTGGTTCAGCCACCTCTCTGGTCTACTGGTCTCTTGTCAATCATGACTTTCAAGTCATACTGCCCAACTTTGAGCAATACATCAAGATATTTTCCTAACTGTACTATATTTATTGTTTTTCCTTATACGGTTGCCTTCAGAATGGAAATTCTGATTTCTTAAGATAATTAATATAAGGTTATGATGATACTATTAAGTATACACAATTGTATATAAATATACTTGAATACACATGAATTCACACACACGCACGCACTCACACACTCACATAGAGAGAGGTTTCAAACCAGCATGTTAATAGCAGCATCTGCATGGCTAGATTAAAACATGGTTTTTCTCTCTTTTCAATTTTCTGTATTTTTAAAAAATTTTTTCATAATGAGCAAGTATGAATTCTACAGTAAAAAAAAAAATTAAAGCAATAAAAGCCATAAAAAAATACATTTTTCACCAGTCCCTTCTAAACACCAGAAATTTGCTAATTCCACGTCCCCTTTCCAACTTGGAACCGGCCTTGCCAAAGACTGAATCACACAAACTAACGGGTGCTACAGAGACTGCTGAGCCCACGCACTGCAGGGCCTCGGCATCCAGTGGGAGGTGTGGACCCGGCTGGGAGAAGGCAAGGTTAGCGTGCCCCTTTGTCTTGCTCTGTCATACTACCCTTTAGGCCAGATCACATGGCACCAGGATCTATATTCCCCAGGGAAACCATCTCCTGAATTTAAAGTCAGAGCGGGGAAGAGGGCAAAGGTGATAAGAAGCAGAGCTGAAATTTTTAATAGGAAATGCCTCCCGGTGCTTACAGAGAGAAAGGGAAGATGGGGAGAGGACTCTATCTTCTAAGGCTGTTTGCAAATCAAATTCATTTTCCCTTCTAGGTCTATGTAATAATCACTTATTTCTTAGGAAAATAAATTCTAGAATATTTCTGATGGAGCCCGTTGTAAACAACCAGGTGGGTGTTTACTTAAAAGGGGATTGCTTTCTCTAGCTCAGGCTAGAGGATTCTGTGCTGGTAAAATCGTAGGTAGGCTAAGACAGGAACGCAACGAATTGGTTTGTTTGGACTGCCTTGAACATTTGCTCTGTGTAGAGGTCTGGCGTTTGAATCAGTAAATAGTGGCCCGTGAATGCCGACCAGTATCCATATGGGATGGACATATTCAGGAGGCTGGCCAAGAAAACACCTTTGCACCAAATAGGAGTTTGTAATTATTAAGCATTTAATAAATATTAAGTAAAGAACACAGGTAGGAGGTCAAACAATGCTCTGAGAGGTAGGGTTCTTTTGAAGGCTTGTGACAAGACATCCAAAAGTGTTAAATATCTGATGCCACCACTACCCTCCCTTACATCTCTCCCTGCCATCTGATGACTGACTTGTGAGGCCAAAATTCAAGAATTTGTGTAAGGAAGGTGCACAGATGTATATGGCCCACAACACACTCAGTGAATTCACCCTGGGCCTATCAGCCTGCCAGTTTCCTTGGGCTCTCAACGAAAGGTACAGGCTGATTCCCATGAAGGAGAAGAGACAGTCACACTCATGTCAATACTTCTGGCACTGAGTAGTGGTCTACTTCATAAATATGCAAGAGAGTGTTTTAGGACAACTTGCCTGCTAAAGTTGGATGGGCCATTCGCCACCCCAAATCTCAGTGGCTCATGACAACACACATTTATATTTCACTTATGCAGACTCCTCTGTGGGTTTGGGCACCTCTCCAAGGCAGCTGTTCTCCGTGTGGTGACTCAAGCATCCAAGCTACTTTGATCCTCTTGCTCTGCCATGGCAACGTGAGTCCTCTATGACCACCACAGTCGGGAAGAGAGTGTTCAGAGAATTCATACCTACTTTTCTATGCTTTGGCCCAGAGGTGACACATGTCACTTCCAATTGCAGTCCATTGACCAGAACAAATCACAGGCTTCCAGCCTAACTAATGAGAGTCTAAGAAATGTAGGTGAGTCCATGCAATATTTCAGAGCATTTCAGAGCATTTTCTCTGGTCTTTGACTTTCCTTTATTCTTGCCAAGGAGAGATCTGATTGGGTTGGCATAGGTGCATTCAGTATGGAGCACTTGTCGCGGGCAGAATTCCTGCTGGTATCTCCAAGACGGCCAAGTTTCCCGGGCTTGAAACATATGTGGTTATCTTGCTGCCCCTCCTGCACCCTAGTTTCACCTCCCCGAAAGAATACAATATAGCAACTGAAATTTTAAAAATCAGTCAGGGCCACTTTTCTTTAAAGAAAATGATGTGTGGTGAAGCCCTGTGGCTTCGTACCTGTTCCTTCAAGTGTATCCATCACACATACTCTGGCACCAAAGGTTCATGCTTAAAGGTCTCTTCCACATACAAATGGAATGTCTGATATATCAGTGCCATCTCCTCACCAACACCGATTGCATGCTGACCAGGTACCAGCTGGGAATATAAGGATAAAATTCTACCCTCACATATTTTCAGATCTAATAAGAAAGATGGATAAATTATGTATTCTAGTACCTCATGTAATGAACAGTGTGAGGGATGCTGAGAGAGGCCTGGAAAGGGTAAACTAACCCAGAATGGGAAATCCAGGAAAGAATCCAAGAGACAGTGACATCTGACCTAGATGAGAAATATGCGAAGAATGAAGAGAAACTGAAAGTAGATCCTCTGACTTCTTGGAGCTAAAAGTGTCTGTGTGTGTGTTGAGGGGGATGGAGGGGGCGGGCGGGGAGGAGTGAAAATGAGGCTGGAGAAGTAGGTGGAGCTCTAGCACAAAGGTCCTTCTGGCATTTCCCAAAACAAAACCTTTCTGTGTTTGGCTTATTTTCAATTTGACCTTAGAATGTGGAAATGAAGATCCACTCAGGATCTCACTGGCGGACTTCCCCCCAAATGGCGCGATCTTCTTAATGTCACGATCTTCTTAATGTCACCTCGAGATCAGGACCCCAAAGAAAAGCTAAAGCCTCTTTTCCTTCCTTTGGTCTAGAGCCAGCTGGCAAAGTAACCAGCAAATAAAATCAATACAGTACAACTGGCGGCTGGTCACCCAGACACTCCCCCAGCCCCTTAGGTTTGCGTCCAAGACTGTCCTCATGGCTCACAGCGTCCCCTCCCCCGCAACCAACGGTTCCCTCCCAGAGAGTGGACCACAGGGGTGGCCGCCTGCCAGGCTTCTCACCTCTAGCTCTCCTAGAATGCATCACCCCACGCCACCCACATGTCTCCCCAGCCTGGGTTTTCAGGGCTTGGCAAGAACGTGGGATTAAATACGTGGCAGATGTGCTCAGGGTCAAGGGGCTTTCATTCTTTTGCTGATTCGCAGTTTCTCTGACAGTCTTACTCTGTCCAGATCCTCTGATTATTTCCTATCCCATCACACTCTGAGGTCTTGAGGTCTGTGAATTTAACTTTGAGCATATGACCGAATTCAGCAAGCCAGGCAGTGTCGGGGACCCAAGAGATAGTCTACGAAAGAGACTGAATAAAATGGCATCAGCGGCTGGTGATGGGAGAAACCCATCACAAGAGAGTTTATCTCGGGAGGTGACAGACAATGATAGGTGTTGCGAAGTTTTAATGTCAACCAGTATCTTGGAGGTTCAAGTTCAGCTCGCCTAGAGTAAGAGGACATTATCAACTTTGCTCATACTCTGAGGAATAGATATGTTTGTTACCAATCCAAGGAGACCAGGACATGACAGTAATAAATGTTATGTCACCTAGCAACAATGGTTGCGACCCAGAGATGAATTGTTTGGGGAACAGGTCATATCAGAGTGACTTTTAAATAGCTGTCCCCTTTCAACCTCCTGCTTCTCAACTGGACAACCGTTCCGGGTGTAAATGCCATGTGTCTGTCCCTGAAGGGGGGTATATATTTAGGTTTGTATGTGTCTGGAAAAGGACATGCTTTCTTGCCAGTTCTGGAGCACTTTGGCAATTCTGATATGATGGAAAATGACTGAGATACGGTAATTCTGCATAGAGGAGAGGAAGGTCTTAGGTGGTTCATTTCTTTAGAAGCCACTTCTCGGCTCCTTTCCTGAGATGGCAAAGACAATGGCAATCGCAGGAAATGATGCTCCTGTAGTATACTGGCCTCGAAGCTGATTATAGATGGAAAATGAAAAAAGAAAATTAGGGTGCCTAAGAATCGTTTTTCCATTCAGTTGGGCAAAGGACACATTTTAATAAGACAACTGCTTGCAGTTGTTTATGAAGAGGATTCCCATTCGTGGTAGGCTGAGTAATGGCCCCCAAAGACATCCACATCCTAATCCCTGGAGCCTATGACTGTCACCTCATAGGCAAAGGGATTGGCAGATGTGATTGATCGGGGGATTATTCTGGATTATACAGTGGGCCCTAAATGTCATCATTAGTGGTCTTATAAAAAGGAGGCAGGGGGAGACTTGCTGCAGGAGAGAAGACGATGTGACCACAGAGGCAGAGACTGAAGGGATGTGGCCTCAAGCTAAGGAAGCCTAGAGCCACAAGAAGCTAGAAGAGGCAAGAAACACATGCTCCTCCTGGAGGCTCTACATGGAACCAGCCCTGATGTCCAGTGTCAACCTTGACCTTAGCCTAGTGAAACTGATTTCGGACTTCCGGCTTCCAGAACTGTAAGAGGATAAATTCGTGTGGTTTTAAGCCACTATGGTTGTGGTAATTTGTTATAGCAGCCATAGGAAACAAATACAGCATTTAACACATTCCGTGGCTTACTTTCACGCTGAAGCCTCTGCTATATAGTGACATCCTCTATGTTGTTTTTGTTTTTAATGGATTACATATTTCTTAATTGAAATAGGTGTGTGGGTGGCGATCTGTCAGATTTGCTCCATCCTAAGTCTACTTGGCTTATTTATAACCAAATGTTTTGAAGGAACTGTAGCAAACAAGCCTCCTGAAGTCCAGAAACTGTCATTTGTGGAGGTGAGAAGTGTTTCTGGCAATCACTCCTGAAGGTTTTGGCCCATCAGGGTGGTCACACTGGGCCAGGGGACGCTTGGGTATTGCTGTAGTGATCAAGCTCTGAGCATGATGCGGGAGCCCCTGGGGATTCGTGCAGCCTGGGGTGGGGAAACTTGGATGGAAAATCCAGGACAGGCATGTCACAGCCCTCGACACTGCCATCCTGATGTCCCCTTTTCCTGCTTCCACAAGTATTTCTTAGACCTTTCCTTTGGTGATGAACTCCTCTTCAATTCAAAACTGCCTTTTAAATTCACTTAAATCTGATCGTGTCTTTGTAAGCATGATGGGAGCAGGGACACACAGTGTGATTTGCCTTGGGCCCCATATACCCTAGGGATATTCTTGGATGGACTGGACACAATTGTTGTAGTTATGTAGGGCCAGGAGAATTTGCAAAGTTATCAACAAGAGCAGAGGGTCAGAGAGAAAGAATGAAGCCAAGACAGGGAGATTTAGAAATGCAATCTCATTTAATCCTCACAATTACCTATAAATTGAGGACAATTTCTCAAATTCACAGATAAGGTGAAGACCAGGAAGACTTAAGTTACTTGCTCAAAGTTACCCACCTAAGGGGTAGAGCTGGGCTTTGAATCCAGACTGGCTTGATTCCAAGGCTCTTGGTTTTTACCACACAATCCTGAAGGCAACAGAGGTTCCTGAACAAAATGCTTTGGGCATCCCAGCCTCTCAACTCCCACCAAAGAGCCCAGCAAAGGGTTGGCGGGTTGGGGGGGCACGGCGATTTATTCAGAATGCGATTCTCAAGTGACCAGAAAAAAGAGTCTTGTTTTGAAAGCAAAGCCTTTTCTTTAAAACTATACTCCATACCCAGCTCATTCCTGAAGAAAGGCACGTGGAGAATATAGCTTCTTGCATGGGGTACTGGATGGGATGCACGTGGTACTGTTCCGGTCATAACTCTGCCATGAAGATATGAGATCTTCAGCAGGTGTCACAAAGCATCTTTCCTGTTCCATTGCACCTTCCCGAATCCAGCTGTCCTCCATCTCTACCCCACCCTCTACCTACGCCTGAAGGAGAAACAGCAATGCTCAGAGCTCCAGGAGAAAGGAGCAGAATGAATTCAACCTCTCTTGGGAACAAATTTGTTTTCTGCCATGTTGATGACATGAATGACTCAAGATGAATATCCAAGGACATATCAGAAATTGATCGACAGTGGTGAAGCAAAGGAAGAAAGCCTTTTTCTTTATGAGTTTATGAGAGTTTTCCACTAAAGTCAGCAACAGCTTAAATTCAAACCAGGCACAAGACACTTCCATCTCCATATGAGTGGTTCATCAAAGGGCTAAAAGAAAGGAAATCTGAGCCAGAGCAGGGTCTGGCCTAAAAGCTTTCAAGTGATTTCTTTCCGTAAGGAAACTATTTCCTTTGTCTGTACATGCTCAGAAAAACTGCTTTTCTGGAACCTCGTTCCCTCTCAGTTGGGGTCACAGTTCCTTTGACCAGTTAATAAAATCAGAAGTATGGAAATATCTACTATCCTTGACACACACACACTCACTCAGTTATAAATATATGGGCCTTGCTCATTTATGCTGGAACACTATATGACTCAGATATTTAACCTGGGCTGATTTAAATGAAGGTTAATAAGGCAGGAGCGTGAAGTAGCTAGCACCCTGGATATTCAGATTATCTATGACTAGGCATGCTAAAAATCTGGGAAATCACGTGCCATTGTGGTATCTCTGGAAGTCCTTAAAAAAAAAGCCAGCCCAAAGCTTAAGTCCAGACTTCTCTGCTGAGGCAAGTAGACTGTTTCGACAGTATTGCATTGATTAAAAGGAACCTGGAGAGGAACCTTAGCTGCTGCCCCATCACGGGCTTCCTCTTTCAGCACTTTGTTAAGACAAATGGCTCTCAAGTTCTCAGTGTTTTTTGGAGTAAGTTCAGAAAGGTCTCCCCTCGGCCCACCTGAGTTCTCTTAAGACACCCAGCGGTCGGTGGCAACTGGAATGGGACAGTGGCTGGATGAGGCTTAGGGGTTTAGCAGTGTGTATGCTAACTGTGTGCCTTAACGTTATTACATTAGGCTCTTTTCTGGCTTTTGTTCCTTCCCCCACCCCCCCGTTTCAAATTCTCTCTCTCTCTTTTTTTTTTCCTCTGTACTCTAATCAGATTCTTAGAAATTAGAGCTGGAAAGAGCTCTTAAACTTGTCTCCCCTCTCCCCTGCCAGGGCTCGGTTGTTTCCTATGGTTAATTTTCCATAGCTCCAGCCAGGCCTCCTTCTAAATGCCTCTGATTGTGGGGTTCCTACCACTCCCCCTTGAGAGACACCTCCCTGGCCTCCGAGACTGGACTGTACGAACACTTTCCAAATACCCAACTGTCAAATTTCCTTTCCTTAGTTTCATGCTACTCCTCCAGGCCTCCTCTCCTAGAGGCGGATTTGGGTTCCTGCATCCACTGCGCCCCCTGCAGGAGAAACGTAATTGACATCTTTAGAGAGCAACAGCTATTTTTAAAGGGCTTCTCCTTGAGGGAAATGCAAATCGGATTCTGCATAATCCATCAGTGCACTAAAATGATAAGGGACTCCATTCAGGAGGCTTTTACATATACAATTGGGGTGGAGAAACTATAAATGGAATAAAGTCAAAATTTTGCCTATTAGCTATCCTTATTTGCATTAACTAGTTAGTGGAAATTAAGTAGTACTGATAACCCTGCTTTCTGTTATTAACAAGGTGATTGGCTTTATCCCCAGGGTGACTTAGGTGTCTCTGTCCACTTTCTAGGAGCTGGTCCTTATAGTGTTGGGGAAAGGAGTGTCCATTAACCTTCTCTGCAGAAAGGGCCCCAAACAGTGCTCACTGCTGACATGGTAGAATGTTCTGGCTGATGGCCTAGCTCCGACGCCACCAAACCACTGGTGGAATTTGGTTCCCCGTCAGACTTTCTCCATGAAACTCTACACGCAGGAAACTTTCAAACAGATCCTGGAGGTTTAGAATAAAGAAAGTTTCTCAAAATGAATTAATAATAAACAGAGCGAGATTTATGACTATTTCTGAAAACTTACTTGAGTAACAGAGGAGACACAGAAGGGTCTGCGCAGAATGCAACATATTGTCTTTTTGCTCTAGTTGGGGGCGGGGGAACAACCATTCTTGGAAAACGTAGAGATCTGCCTGATTACAAATTTACAATTTCCTTCCTTATAGCACTGAGGAAAAAATACGTTAATTAATGAAAAGTTGTGTGCAGCTTCCTTTATTTCTGTCACGCTAGGCAGGTCAGTTGTGTCACTTTTACCTGCCTTTCTTTGGATCTCCTCGGGGTAATCGCCAAAAACCTAATAAAGTTTGGGGAGGTCAGAAAATTGCCCAGCTGAATGGAAATATTATTTCACGAGGAACAGCTTAACATAAGAGAATCCTCTTCTTTTTTAGATGAACGCTCTTCTCTTTTTTTTGCCTCATGTCTCAGTTTTACACATTTTGCTAAAGCAGTTACTCTTATTTTGAAAACACCCTTTTCTTGGTTTCTTGGCCCTGACCAGGCCAGGTGGAAAAAAATTTTGCTTTTAAATATTTTGTTACACCAACAGTTCTTTTCCCCTTAGCAATAATTTTCATCTTCAAACTCATTTTGGGCGTAGGAGTGATTCCCAGGAAGGGATCCCCAAACACCTAGAGGTCCTGAAGGTAGTAATGGGAGACTATATATTTTACATATTTCAAAAAGCCTAATGGAAATCACATACTTACTCAGAACAGGGCTGCAAAAGAAATCAGTAAAATTTCTTTGATTTGGCTGGAAATATAGCAAGTCCCATGTGTTAAGGATGGTTAACTTGATGGGAACGATGTCGTGGTCATCACAGGGATTAGCCGGTATGACCAGTAGATCTCAAGTTGTAACTGTACCCCATTACTTGGTTTGGTAGATTAAAAATCTTGGAGCAAATAGTCTGAGGTGGGAGGTTGTTGGAGGGGCAATTTCTAAACGGGAGTTTGAGGAGAAGAAAGTCAAGAATCTAGCTCTGTAGTGTTCCTTAAGTGACCCCTCCATCTTCTAGGGTCACTGCCTTTGCTTTTGATGACTTTCCAGAAGAAAGGGAAGGTTTATGAGGAATCCAGTGACCCTGGGGTTTGTTAGGGCGTCTTTTCTGATTTCTCCCTTGCATACCTCCTTCTGATAGAGCAGGAAATGGGGTGCAGATTCCAGGGGATTGCTGGCTCTAATTCTCCCTCATCGCTGCCTCCGTCAGTGCCTTGTTTTCCCTCTCTAGGGAATAAAAGACACCGCGGATTCATCTATTTCTTCATTTATTGTAGAAGAAGGAGAATAAACCAGGTATTTTCAGTGTGTGAATTCCTTGGAGCATGATGTTTTGTAAATACAAGTTATTATCATCCTATAAATCCCCCCAAAAGCAAGAATCCAAAGACAGATATTTATAAGGAGATATTGTCCAAATGTCCAAATGGAGTCCTTTATATTTATGCAGAGACGGATGTATATACATATGCATGTCTCATATATATATGAGTATCTTATATGTATTTATATACACATATATACACACACACTTGTTCTTTCTCTTTTTGGTCTGATTTATTAACAATTAGTGTTGCATTGGAAAATGGGTTTTACGTGAATCACACACTCCTGAAATCATTTCAGTGGCAGGTCATATTTTACCATTGGGGTTTCAGAAGTCGCTGCGGAGCACAATGCCATCTCCATATTCATATTTCAGATCTGTCAAGACACCCAGATAGTTCATCTGATCACATGGATTTCCATTCCGGGCCTTGAGAGACAAGAAATCCGGCCATCACAGAGAGCCGGGGCAATTAAACCGAATCAGCGCTCCCGGTCTCAGCGGATGTCTTGGTTACCATGGGGGACACGGGGTTGGTATGAGGTTTAATCAGGCACTAACAGCACCTTGCTGGGAACTTCATGGTTGATAAAGGCAGCCGCCACAGACCAAGTAGCTCCTACTTTTTAAAGAGAAAGCAGCCTCTTTTGAAATGTAAAAAAGGCAGGCTTTGTTGCTCTGTGCAGAACGGGGAGAATCTGAGAGGAGTTGTACTTGTTTTCTTTCAGAGTCTCCAGCATTCTTCCTGGGTTCTGAGAATAAAGTGAAAGACGCCCTTAAGGCTGAAGTTTTCAAGGGCCCTCTTCCAGCCCAGACCCCGCTCTCCCTTGGGGGTCCCATTGCTGGGCCCACTGTAATGTGGGTCTCACTGTTACACTTGTCATTGTCACACTGCTTCGTGAAGCACATTGGTCACAACCAGGTTCTTGTGCCTTGAATAACTGGATCCGTGTACCAAAAAAAAAAAAAAAAAAAAATGAGGGAGTAAAAAAGAAAAGAAATACTGTCCAAATGGGACCCGAGTATGCATGAATGGGGGGCCTCTTCTCAGGTCTAACTGCTCTGGTCTCTGAGAAAGAGAAGTGATCTTGAAGGAGTCATTCTTTGCCTTGGAGTTTCATTTTGCTCTTAACTCTTTTCAGGTAGTTTTTTTTTTTTTTTTTTTTTCTGCAGTACGCGGGCCTCTCACTGTTGTGGCCTCTCCCGTTGCGGAGCACAGGCTCTGGACGTGCAGGCTCAGCGGCCATGGCTCACAGGCCCAGCCGCTCCGCGGCATGCGGGATCTTCCCGGACCGGGGCACGAACCCGTATCCCCTGCATCGGCAGGCGGACTCTCAAGCACTGCGCCACCAGGGAAGCCCTTTTCAGGTAGTTTTTATTTTCAACAGAGAGCAGTGGTTGATAGCCCATAAAAGAGGCCCACCATGTGCCTATATGTAGTCTGGCCACATAATCCATCATTAAAACCAGGACACTTTCAAGAGTGAAAGGGGATGTTACTGATAATCACTCTGGGACATGAGCTATGACCGAAGACTTCTTCCAGGTAAGCTACGACACAGGGCCGCTCAACCCAGGGGCTTGTCTCGCAGGCCCTAGTGGCAGAATCCACACTTCCTCACAGATGACCTCCATCCTAACCTCAGAGGCAGGTCTTGGAGAATCACAGGCTCAGAGAGTCCACTTGGCAAAATAACATGGGAATCCCAACTCAGGAGACTGAGGATTTACAATTAAAAAAATAAAGAGGCGCAATGGCATTTCTTTCACAGTTGGATAGCTCTGTGTTCTTGTCCAGAATTACTTGATGCTATAGTGGCATCTTCTTTACTATTCTTCCCCCCTCTTTCCTCCTCTTCTCCTTCTCCCTTTTCTAACTCACATAGCGGTGCCCAGGTCTCTTGGTGGCCACAGTGATGGGGGTTACTAATGCCTCCTCTCACCCATCCCTGATGTCTCTCTCCTCTGTAGCTACCAGGGACCTGCACAAATACCACATTTAACCCCTTCCAGCTGCCAAGTGAGGCCTCAGCTCCTACCTTCTCATCAGATTCTTCCATGGCTGACCCACTGTGACACTGCTGGGACCCACGATGGTAACAGTCACTGCTCACCTGCCAACTGTCCTGAAGTCCAGAGGTACCTCTAGGGGCTGGTGGGGGTCAGAGAGGGGTAGGGGGTGAAATCACCAACAGCCCGCACACTGGCCGCTTGCCACCACTTATACTACCCTGTCCTTACCAGCCTTTGCCTGTAGCCTCATCCCAGAGAAGCGAAAGGTGCCAACATCCCTTCTCAAAATCTCTCATGTACTGTCCCAAGGTTGGTTTGTTTTTTTCCTCTTTGCATTTTATTTCCATTTAGTTCCCACATTCTCTCTCAAACAAGATTAAGAGGAAGAAGAATAAAATAATAAGGGGAAAACAAGAACTCTGAGGGGTTTCTGAGGTAAAATAACCCGCAGGGAGACAGGTATTTTAAGGTAAAGGGGAAAAGGACCAGGAGACTAGGGATGCAATCAGGATAATGAAATATTGGTGACAAAAAGGTCCAGGAATGTAGTCAAGCGTCAGAGGGCCCTTGAAGGAAAGAATTCCCTCTTTGCTCCACACAAGTCCTTTTTTAAAGCCATTTCTACTTTTTTTTCTTTTTTTTTTTTTGGCTGCGTTGGGTCTTCGTTGCTGCTCACGGGCTTTCTCTAGTTGCAGCGAGCGGGGACCACTCTTTGTTGCGGTGCATGGGCTTCTCGTCGCGGTGGCTTCTCTTGTTGCGGAGCATGGGCTCTAGGCGCGCGGGCTTCAGTAATTGTGGCACACGGGCTCAGTAGTTGCAGCTTGAGGGCTCTAGAGCACAGGCTCAGTAGTTATGGCACACAGGCTTAGTTGCTCCGCGGCATGTGGGATTTTCCCAGACCAGGGCTTGAGCCTGTATCCCCTGCATTGGCAGGCGGATTCTTAACCACTGCATCACCAGGGAAGCCCTAAAGCCATTTCTGAAAAACCGAAACAAAACTTTGAGTCTGTTGTCACAATTTCTCTGCAGCATGAAACATGACAGTATTGGAGCCTCGTTGACACGCCTGTGATGCCCGAAGAGAAAGGGGTTAACTGAAAAGGTTGCAAACCTTCCAGTCCATGGGCTCAAAGCCGATGTACATGCACATTCCTGCGTGCATGTTTGTGTGTGTGTGTGTGTGTGCGTTTATTTCTGGGCTTTTCTTTCCAGAAGATGTGGACGGTGGCTGCACTATGTCTTAACTGTCAAGCTATTTTTTTCCTTGCTTGCTTTCATTTGTGTTTTTCTTCACCTTTCGGAGACCTCTTACCTCTCCTCTCTTAAATCTACACTCACTGCAGAGCAGACATAATCCCAGATTTTCAGTAAATCAACACTATTTGCTCCCCACTGACTGAGAGAATTTGATACTGACAGACTGTTACACCTGAAAGAAAAATACGGCCACGGTTCCTCTCACATTCTGCGCCTGGAAAGGAACGCAGGGAGGAGTGTGGGGGGAATCCATTGTAAATTAGGCAACGCGGGCCCTGTTATTCTTAATGTGTGTTTCGTGAAATTGGGTGCATCCATTCCTCTATCCCTGCCCACGTCTTTGACCAAACAAACCCTGGTACCTGGAGTATTTCCAAATGCAATTAACTCCCTTCAGTAAGGGCACCGATGATTTATTCAGACTGCAGCGAGGGTAGGGCCCACTGCCTGAGAGCCTGGACAACCCTCCACCTGTGACACGGAGGCTCAGATACGGGGACTCTGGACGCCACAGGCTGATGGTTCTGGGCTCTGCCTGATGAAGGCTGTGAGGTCCAAAGAGTTGTTTTCTCTGTTATTCATGTCTGTATCTAGGACAAGCATGGCGGCAGGATTTAGACCCTGTATCACTGGGTCAGGGTTACCGAGAACAGAACTGGCTTCAGGTGTCTGACTCAATCTTGGCTTTAAATGTCAGGTCGTGGGCTTGTGCTTAGAGTGAGAGCCGACTCTGTCTGGGGAGACCAGGCCTTCTGCCTCGTGTCCCAGCCTGCCCAGTGGAGGGAATCCAACGGCTGCAGCTGGAGGCTGGTGGGGTACCGAGTAGGAAGCAGTATGTAGGGTCCAGCGTGGGTACAATAATTGGCAGCCATAGTTTAATTGTGATCCTGGTCATCTCTAAGACCAATAAGCATCAATGAGACCAGCTATTCCTTGGTAGAGCTTGGATGGATGTGACCGCCAAGAGATTGTGAGCTCCTTGAGGGCAGGAACTGTGCTTTTTCCAAGGAACAAACATGGCTAGCAATGTACCCTAAAGGTGTATGTAAGGATGGGAGGGGGTTTTTACCATCAATTATACTTGGGAAATGATGCAAATCCATCCCTGCCTTGGAAATTCACAAACCATATTCACTTATTAAAGGCTATGAGAAATCCTTCCAATGGAAAGCTAAACTTAGCATTTCCCATACTTCTTTGGACCAAGAACTTCCTTCTCCCGACCCCTTCAGAACACCTGTTAATACCTTACAAGACCACTTTGAGAATGGCTGCCTTAATCATCATTCAGATCCTGTTGCCTGTCACTGCCCAGCACGGAGAAAGCAGTCAGTGTGATCCCACAAATACGGATTGAGTCCCAGGCATTGGTCTAGGTCCTGGGGATACAGAAGTGAAATAAACAGACAGTTCCTGCCCCAATGAATCCGATATTCTAGTCTGTTCTCTGTAACCTCAGGTCGATCAATGAGGTTCAATAACAACCCCAGTCCCTTAGGGTCACTCCAAGTGAACTGGGGCCAAGCTGGGCCAAGCAGGTGAATTGCCTACGGACATGACCCAGGATGGGAGTCCCCGGCCACACCTACAGGGTTCTTCAGGTAGATGACCAGCCTCTGCCAGGTGGGTCACTGGGCATTGCTGCAGTCAGCAGCATGACCCCTACCAGCCTGCTTTGCAGGGAATCTAGTTTCTGTCTGTCAATCCCAGCTCTGTGGCTGCACAGCATGTGAGTCAGGAGGTAAAATCACTCATTTTCACTTTACCTTGGTTTCCTAACATGTAGCAAATAGGGATGATTAATAATATTCATCTCCCATTTCATATCCCAGCTGGGAGATACCAGCCTCCCCGTAACACATAATCTAGTGCCTAGGCCCTTTGGGCATTCAAGACTATTTAAATTATTTCATAAAAGCAGAATTCCATTCCTCCTATTTCATCCTTTTCAGCTCTATATGTATTTTTCTCCATAGTCACTGTTTCTCTTCTGGTGTCTGTTTTGTTTTCTGAGGGCAACGGCTGATGAAAGAAAACAATCACCCCTGTCCTCTGTGAAGTTGAAAATCCCCCCACTTCTCCTTTGGTGCCCAGCGATACCACTGAGTGTCAGCATGCATCTGTCTCCTTCACTCATTTTCCTTGGACCCTCTCTGTGTTTTTAGTAATTGATTAGGGGCCCTGCAGAGGTCTCCTCCACCCCCTGTGGTGTGTTTCATTTGTGATGACCACACCTCCCTCACAACCCACTGAGATGTCAAAAGCTGCTATTCAGAGGCTGGCTGACCAACCGCAGTAGGTTTTGGCTGAGAGGACTCTCCCACCCCAAGCTCCCTCTCCTGTCCTGCATCTCCCTGGGAGCCTCCTTATCCAGGGAGCTCGGCAAGCAGGGACGTCAAACTCTAAGTGCCGGAGCAGCGATGTAGGGTCTACCTCTCTGTGCGGGGAGGGAGGCAGGTCTCTGCCCAGGCCCCCCAACCTTGACTCAGAACATCTAACCTGGCCGGGAAATACTGAGCATGTACCCCTCACAGCTCAGCGGCCACCTCCCTCATGTCCCTTTTTCACTCTACTGGTTAGCAAACTGGGTTCTCCTCAGCCTTCCGGATAAGGCCTGTTTGTTTTGCATAACGCCCGCCTCACCCCCACTCCTAGCACTGGATCCAAGTCTAGGTTCTAATCATCAGTAACAAATCCTAGATCCTCTTATCTTCCGTCATCACTGCCACAACATCAGTCAGAGCCGTATTTGCCGGTGCTCTTGAGGGGAGAGCCCAAGATGGGGAAGAGAGAGGAGAGACTGAGAGAGAGAGAGGGCGCGTGTATAGGGTTGTTGGTACATTTCATCATAAAAATAGGTCTTTAACAATAAACGAACCACGATTATAATGACAGTCACAGTGCTGGGGCCCCGAGAGTATCTCTCCTCTTAGGTCCCCACTCTAAAGGGCAGGTGAGAAGTTTGACAATGAAGGAAGAGAGGTCACCAGATCTTTTGCACATGACACCATTGAGCCTTTATAAGTAGGTGGTGTCCCTGAGACCTGAAGCAGCCCTACAAGCCCAGATCGTTTGTAACTGAAATGGAACGATTCCACTGGTGTAGAATAAAGAACATCTTTAGGGAAAACCAAGCATCAAGATGATCCGTCCACTTGATCTGTTTAAGTAACATGAGTTCCACACTTTCTACCTGCCTCTTCATCCTGCCTCCAGACGGTGGAAAGCTCTACCTGTCCCATCAGACTCACCTGTTCAATCTACCCCAGGATGGGAAGACCTCTGCCCCACATTGAGAGAAACAAGGCGTGGTGGGCAGAAAGTGACCATCTCCCCTGTGCTCAGGAATGAAATATGGCCCTATGGTCTTGCACATCCTCATCCAATAACTCAAGAGACCAGTCACATGGAAGAAAAGTTAAACTCCCTCAGTGTGGCTCCAGAAAGCAGACGGAACGGAAAGGTAAAAGTGACAAAGCCTCCTCTGGACAGAGCCTTGGTACGATTAAGGTCTCCATAACGATTAGATCTCTTCCAAAACAGAATGAGCAGCTCATTCAGGAGGGAGTGTGTTTGCCGTGCTTGGGGGCATCCCTGCAGAAGCTGGATGGTCTTTTAAGTGGCATAGGGTAGAACAGGTTGCTGCACAGGATAGAGACTGGAGTTACATGGCTGGTCTGTCCTGACCATCCCCAGTCTGAGTTCACACTCTGCCAAGTTCAGCTGGGACTCCTGAGGAATGTGTGAGGCCAAGCAGGGACCAGCAGCATGTGAAACAGGCAAACAGATACTCCCTCATCTACTGCATTCCCATCTCCCCACCAGGGCTCAGGACAGCGGCCGCAGTGGCCCCTGGGTTCTGCCTTTCAGCCTGGCGTGTACAGAGTGCGTCCTCATGTTGAGTCGAGGTGAGGGTACGGGAGTGGAAAGGGTCAGTTTCCCTGAGAGCTCCTCAGGGATTGCGATTCTCTCCCAGGGGGCAGGTGGGCGGGAAATCACAGGTACAAATCAGCATTTGGTCAAGGGGACTGACCAAACCCCATGGCACAGCAAAAGCTTTCCAAGTTTTCTCTGGAAGAGAATTCCAACCTCTCTTCCAAATTTCAACTCATTATATCTTGAAAGCTTACTTTGGAAACCATATCGGATTCTAAATTTTAAGAACGCACATACACTCTGAGCGCCTACTCTATGCCCGGTATGGCGGTTGGTGGTTTTGCATCCTTGGTACAGAGATAGGCATAGTGGCTAATTGTCGAACAGCAATGATTTTTTTGCAGACTTTGATTTTAATACAATAGCTGCAGTATTGTGCAGTAACTCTGGTGGAATCAGTGTTCCTGGATCTATGATGTTTTCTTTTATGAGTAGGTAAAGATTTAAGAGGGAAGAGACTGGGAAACTTGTGTCTGGGTTAATGTAAATAAGACACAAGGTTTTCATGCCCTTCTGCTTTCACTGGGGACTCATTTCCCTAATACAGCCTCGTTGTAAAACAATCCACTCCTGAGGAGGTCAACAGTGAGAAGTTTGTCTTCTGAAATTAGCAATCAAAGAGTGAAAATAATTAATAGAGAAAACAGCACAGTTCCACACTGCGTTCCCATGTAGATATCTATAGAACAATAAATCAGTAGGGGAAAGAAACAATATAGGCATTTACAATTAGGCCTCCTACATAATGCCCGGGAAGGAGAATTTGTGTTAAAAAAGACAGCATCTGCTGCGAGTTGGTTTATAAATAATACAGCTAGATATTCAGGTAATGACATGACAGACGGTCTCTTGTGTCCTTGTCCTTTTGTGTCCGGTGCTGAATGTGTTTACATCCCGCAGCTTATGACATACATGCCTGGCCCGTTTGTGCTCCAGCCAGAAGCTTCTCTCTTCTCCAGTTAAATGCCTCTTTGCCCAAACCATAGCATTCCACATCGACGACCCAGATATCCAGAGAAATCTGCTCCATTTGGTTTTAATTGATCCCTTACTGTGAGAAGGTAAATGCCTGAAAGAAGTGTGATCAGATGCACATTCAGGACTCTCATCCATGAACCAATTTCTTTTGTGTTGACACCCAGGCTTGACAAAAAGAGTGATGGTTAAGGTCAAGTGCATGAAAGCTTATTCTAAACAATGATGGATGAGGCAAGGCTTGGACTGGATCTTATCTAGGATGTTCTGCTAAAAGGTTGGGTATTGTCCACCCCCCCCTTCATTTTTAAAAGTCTCCTAATTCTCAAATTAATGAAGTTATCACAGATCCAGCATTTGTGGGAGCTCTTTTCTTTTCTTTTATTATGCAGCTCATCCACTCTGCTGACAGCAGCGTGAGTGATGGCCTTCAAGCAGATGATTCTTCTTTGCCATGAAGGAACTGATAAATACTGCCTGTCTCTGCAATAAATTGTGCATGAAATAGTGCACTCTGGTAATCTACAGAGTTATGGTAAGGAAAACGGCATTGTGAGGAAATACAGCAAAACTGCAATTAACTGAAACCCAGTTGAGCCTTAAAATGTAAATAAACTTAAAAGAAAAAAGAAGGTAATCTCAGATTATCTTAAAATATCATGAACCATGTATTTTTTGTTATTGTTTATTTCTATTTATGTTACACTTTGGGGGTAAAATAAGGTGATTTCAGGGGCTTCATCAAAAAGTTCAATTTCGGGGTATTTAATGTAATTAGCAGACGTTTACCTCAACTTCTGATACCTGCTGTGGCCTCAGTCTTGTACTGTGAGATTTCCCATTTGTAATGCTGACCCAGAGATTAAGTACTACCCAGAATTCTCAAATAATAAAGAAAAATAAGCCTACTCATTCTCATTTCCTACAATAAGAAAGCAAATTAATGTATTATACATGTTTATCGTCAGTAAAGTTTGTAGTAAAAGATTGAAAAACTTTTAAAGTTAGAAATCTCAAGCTCTGGTTCCGGTATATAAAGTTTTTACTGTACTTAGAAATATACATTTCAAAAATACATTTCGATAAATTGGGTCAATTTTTGTTAGATTTTCTGCATGGGTGCTTAGATTACACTGTTTTTTGGAAAGTGTGGCTATGGTGCTTTTTCTGTCATATACAGATACTCTTCAGGTATCTTTCCCTAGGACTACAGCCACTACATAAATGTTGCCTGGCTGTGAACTAACTGGATGTGTTCTCTGTCATTTCCACTTGCTGACCTTCTATGCACTAGGAACCCAACCATAAACCCAAATGTTTAGTGTATCTCCCATGGATATCAATTAAAATGTGCTCTGATGTTAGTCATTCACAAGAGAGTACAAATTTAAGTCCCAATGTGTTAACCTTTCCAGGAATGTTCCCAGTGTGAGGATTGTCTCAAATAGTGAAATAAAAATGTCTGTCATCATTAAACAAGCATCAGTGAGTAGGTATTGTGTTGGAGACCAGGAGTCGCTCAGCACGTGATACTGTTGGCCTAGAAAGAAAGTTGGAAGTCCTCCAGTAGTCCGTTTCAATTATGTAGGCTCCACTCACATTCAGACCCTGCTTTATCCCAGGCAGCTCACTGTTTCTGCAAATCTGCTCTCTCACGTCATCCTTACAAAACTCCATGAAGTTAGGATGATTACCATTATTTCACTGGTGAGGTAACTGAGACTCAAAGAGTATTAATTTATGGGCTCAAGATCATATAACCAGTATAATACAGCAGAGCTGGTATTTAAAGCCAGGTTTCCTGGCTCCCAAAGTAGAGCTCTGTCAGCTACATGACTAATTTGGGAAGCATATTAAAAAGAACGGGAAATATAGGATTTGCCATTGGTATTCATAATGATGGAATTCTTGGGAGAAGAGGGGGAAAACATCTCTGTACTATGAGCTTTTGCTATAGTAATGCTATAACAACCTCCCTAAAACCCAGTGGATTAAAACAACCTTTAGGTATCTGTGGATCAGCTGGAAGTGGGCTGATCTAGGCTGGTCTCACTTGGGATCGGCTTCAAGCTTCAGTTTGGGTCCTGGTCTGCTTTATATGTCTCTCGTCTTCCTTGGACCAGTGGGCTAGCCAGGACTTTCTCTTATGGCAATTGCAGAAGCACACGAGAAGAAGATTAACCATGTAAGGACAGTTCACTCTCCATTTGTGACACTTCTGATAACATTCTATTGATCAGTGCAAGTTGCAAGATCAAACCAAAAGTTAAGGTAGCTATTAGTGGAAGGAATCTCATCCCAGGACCCTCAAAATTGTCACTGAATCATGGCATCAGGTTCAAAACCCAGGTGGTTCTCATGGACCACATCAATTCTGAGTTTAGCACTTGATTTGAAAACCAAAGAACTATAAAAAAACAAGTGTTATGTCCCCTCCACATGTAATGCACAATAGTGGAACAGGGATAGGAGCCCTCTTTGAAAAGGGAAGAATGGGAGACACACAGTTGCCACTAATAATAGCAAGTCTGAAATTCTACTGGGAAAATAGTGTCAAGTGCCTTTTCCCTGGAGGTAAGTAATGTTCCTTCATCTGGCCCCAGTTCTGCCCCCTATGGGTCTCTCTTGTGTCTGTTGTTCGCCATCACTCTTGACTCCACCCCCTGGAAGATCTTTTCTTTTCCAACATCCTCATTGGCCACTTCTGATGAAGCCAACGGAGAACATACTTTTCTCAAGAGCTGAGCAGCTTTCCCAAACTGCTTCCTGTCTCTAGAATCTTGGGGGCTCAGAGGACAGTTTATAAATTGAACAATAAATTGTTAAATGTCCAGCAGTGCTTTTGACAATATAGATCTCTCAAAAGCTGCATGGGTCTTCTATGTATTTGATTCACATCAACTCCATGTGCCAAAAACACACGCACAATTATTTCCAACACATGCCTCTCTCTCTATATAGACTCAATTATGAGTACTCCTGCCTCATCGGACTTCTGTGGGACTGTGCCCTGATTTTTCTGCAAGACTTTCCATTCAGCTGCAAAGATTTACTAAGTGCTATATTATTTCTTTCATTAGTCAAAAGAGTGTTGTAGCCATTCCTCTGATTTGGTTTTCATATTAAGGACCTAGCTTTCTGTCAGCACCACAAATTTGATGTTTTCACCGAGTCTCTATCATACTGGCCACATCTTCAATTTTGTAAGATTCCATTTTATTTCCAACATTAAGATTTCTGAACTTTCTATATTCCCTCAATACGTTGTTGGTAAAAAAATAGCCATATCTCTTCTGAGTTCTTCTCTTTCTCACAGCTCATCAAATGGAGTTGTAGCAACAGCTCAAGCTTTCAGCATCTTGCCATAGATCTCCTCCCTCAAATCCACACATTCATGAGGCTCACCATCTATCTTCCAGATGATTTCAGGCAACAGCTCATCAATGTCTGCCGCTGTGTAACATGGGTTCTCAGTTTTTCAGCCTCCTCTGTGAGGCTGGGTTGTTTGTTTACTTGTTTGTTGCTATTTTACTCTAGCTGCCCATAGTAGTTTGTATATCAATCACTGTCTGTTTCCCAAACCACTGCCACATAGTTTAGATTTTTTTTTAATGAGAGTAACCCATTTCCAGTACCAATTTCCGTATTCATCATTTATCCACCCTGATGTTCCATAACAAACCATCTCAAAATTCAGTGGTTTTTGAAACAATCATACGATGCTGTTTATGCATCTGTGCGTTGCCTGGGGGTTGGCTGATCCAGACTGGGCTCAGTCGGGCTCAACTCCAAGTTGGAGGTTGGGTCCAGGTCTGTTCTCTTATCCTCTTTAGACAGTCAGGCTAGCCAGGTGATGGAAAAATCTCAACCACATTTCTTACGGTGATGATGGAAGCCCTGGCACAACTGCTTCCTCTACTTTAATCCTGCCTTTTAACGTCACTTTGGCCAAAGCAGGTCAGATGTTAGACCCTATAATAGCTTTCTATTGATGCCCCAGGAAATTGCCACAAACTCAGTGGCCTAAGATAACCCAAGTTTATTATCTCACAGTTCTATAGGTCAGAAGTATGACACAGGTCTTGTGGCGCTAAAATTAAATGATCAACAGGACTGTGCTCCTTACGAGAGGCTCTGGGGAAGAATCTGCTTCCAAGTTCATTCCGACTGTTGGTAAAATTCAGTTCCTTGTGTTTGCAGGACTGAGGCCCCGGTTTTTCTTCTGACTGTTAGGCAGGGACCCGCCTTTCCTCCTAGAGGCTACCCACATTCCTTCTCATGCTTTGAGTCTCTACAGCTTCCCCTTGGGCTGCATTTCTTCTGACTTCCTCTTCTGCGACACCTCTCTGATGAACTCCACTCAGACAAATTTCTCTATTTTTAAGGGCTATTGTGGTAAAATTGGGCTCACTGGATAATCTAGGATCTTCTCCTTCATTTAAGATCTATATCTTTAATTCCATCTGCAAAGTCCCTCCACAGGTATGCCTAGATTCATGTTTAATTGACTAGCCAGTGGGCAGAAACCTTGAGTTTGTTCTACTGCAGACCCTAAACCAAGGGGCATAGACACAGCCTCTGTCCACCATGATATGGCAAGCCACCATCATGGGGTGGGCAAAAGTAGTCTTACTAAAGATAAGACAGAATGAGAGTGAATATATTTGAAAACTCAAAACCAGAGGTTAACAAACCTTTTCTGTCAAGGGTCAGATAGCAAATAATTTAGGCTTTGTGAAATACGTGGTCTCCGTCATAACTATTTAACTCTGCCATTACAACTCAGAAGCAACCATAGGCAATGCATAAATGAATAAGCATGATTGTGTTATAATAAAGCTTTATTTACAAAGACAGATGGCAGGCCAGATTTGGCCCACAGGCTATAGTTGTCAACCCTTGATCTAAACAGCTACAGTTCCCCACCAGGCTCCTTCTTCTATAATAAAACACTTTGGTGATAGATAATGTCTTGAAATATCAAGTGGGCCTCAAAGATAACAACAACAACAAAAAATATTAGTTTCTTATCAGAGATTGATTTTACCCTGGATCGCTTTTTCTCTAAAAGCTTCCTTCAAATCGGTATGTTCTATCATTTAAAGTGAGGTTTACAAACTGAAATATTGCACTTGATTATCTGTTAATAGGCTGTACCACGCAAGATTGCACTGGGCACTTGTGAGCGAACCATATACTGACTGTCCAGGAAACTGTGGACGTGTTATGTGGTATATCCAGCTCAGTGGCTAAGTCAGGGGTAATCTAAGGTGGCTAAGTCTCTTGTTGACAGGTGGAGGTTGTCAAACCAAATTTCCTGAAATTTGGAAATGCTTATCTTGTGGAGAGAATTTTGTCAGAAACCTTAAGAGTCCTCGGAATTCAGTTGAGTTTAGCCTAAACACTAAACATCTATGAACATCTACCTTGTGTCCACCATGGGGCTATAAAATAAAAATGACCGCTGGGTCCTCCGTGTGGCCACACCGGGTCCTGTTGGAGGTGCTCAGGCAGGCTGAACAGAGCCTCCTTGCATTCACCTTCCTAATCATTTGACTTTCTGGAGCATTTGCTTACGGAGCATTAAGCGTTTTCTCTGTAACAGCTGATTAAAAGATTGCTATTACTGAAGAAAACATAGATTTAAAAACAAAAGCAGTTAGTAGCTTTTATCCATCATCAAGGAATTAACCAATTGGCAACAAGTAGGACAGCTCAATTTCTTTAGATATCTGAGGGCTAAATAGCTTAATTGGGGAAGCATGTTAAAAGGGATGGAATGACATTCATTATGGATTAAGTTAATACATTTCAGACTCATCGCGTGGCTTAATTTAACAAATTCCACATCTTACTGTTAGGCAGGAAATGGCATCTCATGAACATCATTACCAGTCAGTCTGACTTGAGTTAGTTGAAAAGTCTGACTCCATCTGAAAATGGTTAATCTTAATAATAGCGTACGTGGCTTTGGCAAAACCCTCTGTGTGCTTGGGAAGCTTAGGACTCTACTGCCAGCTTCCCCAAGGCCCTCCACTCCCACCACACTACTCAAAACCAGGACAGAAGGAGTATCGGTCACTTTCCAGTTAAACCCATCTGAAATGGAGCAGGGCTAGTCCACTGCTGGAAAAACTGGATGTGTCCTACCATGACTACCTCTAAACCTTAAACAGAAATCACTGAGTTATATAACATGTACATATTTCTATGTCATCAGATCGATCATAGTCCTTTAATGTAGGAAAGGGGAAATGAGAAATCTGGTGAAAAATAATACAAATCACTACTACTTATTATTGACCACATACTGTGAGCCAGGGAATCTGCCTTCGCTAACTCATTTACTCCTCAAAATTACTGTGCAAAGTTGATATTGCTACTCCCAATTTGTTGGCAAGGAAATTGAGTCTGGATAAAGTTAAATAATTCGGTGGTGGTCACGCCCTAATAGAGGCAGGTTTGCAACCAAATCCTATTGATTCCAGTTCTTCAGATTTATACCTTCCACTCCATCTCACGGGCTCTGGAGAAGAATTGGGGCTTAACTAGAATGCTTGAAGCAATCAATCCCCCTTCAGGACTCTAACCAAAAGGTGTCACTTCCAACTTGCATGGATCATACTTGGTTGAGACATCTCAAATGCCACTTATTATTAGAAGGGATTCTCCCAACTTTCCCCCTCCACTCTGTGGGAAAACATGCGTGAGGAATTCCACAAGTTTTCTCTAAGTCTTGTATGTGTCACAAACAGAAAGAGAGGCAGGCTGCAGTTGCCCCTGTTCTAGAAGCCATGGGCCATAGGACTTTCTGGCCTAGCTTGGGGCAGCCCAGACAAAAGTATAAGGAAGGTATTGGGCATAAGGCAGGCTACAAGGATGTATTGTACAACACGGGGAATAGAGCCAATGTTTTGTAATAAATATAAATGCAATGTAACTTTTAGAAACTGTATGAAACAATTTAAAATTAAATTTAAAAAAAAGAAATGGGAGAAAACTCTAATTCGAAAAGATACATGCCCCTCAATGTTCATAGCAGCACTATTCACAATAGTCAAGACATGGAAGCAACCTAAATGTCCAACCACAGATGAATGGATGAAGAAAATGTGGTACAATGGATAAAGAAGATGTAGCACACATATACAATGGAATATTACTCAGCCATAAAAAGAAACGAAATTGAGTTATTTGCAGTGAGGTGGATGGACCTAGAGTCTGTCATACAGAGTGAAGTAAGTCAGAAGGAGAAAAAAAAATACTGTATGCTAACACATATATATGGAATATTAAAAAAAATGGTTTTGATGAACCTAGGGGCAAGACAGGAATAAAGACGCAGACGTAGAGAATGGACTTGAGGACATGGCGGGGGAGGAGAGGGTAAGCTGGGACAAAGTGAGAGAGTAGCATTGACATATATACATTACCAAATGTATAATAGATAGCTAGTGGGAAGCAGTCGCACAGCACAGGGAGATCAGCTCGGTGCTTTGTGACCACCTAGAGGGGTGGGGTAGGGAGGGTGGGAGGGAGATGCAATAGGGAGGGGATATGGGGATATATGTATATGTATAGCTGATTCACTTTGTTATACAGCAGAAGGTAACACAACATTGTAAAGCAATTATACTTGAATAAAGATGTAAAAAAAAAAAAGAAAGAAAATGTGGTACATATATACAATGGAATACTACTCAGCCATAAAGAAGAATGAAATAATACCATGTGCAGCCACAGGGATGGATCTAGAGATTATCATACTAAGTGAAGTAAGTCAGATATAAAAAGACAAATATCATATGATATCTCTTATATGTGGACTCTAAAATACGATACAAATGAACTTATTTACAAAACAGAAACAGACTCGCAGACATAGAAAACAAACTTATGGTTTCCAAGGGGGAAAGGGGATGGGGGAAAGATAAATTAGGAGTTTGGGACTAGCAGATACGAAACAGATAAACAACAAGGTCTTGCTATATTGCACAGGGAACTATATTCAATATTTTGTAATAACCTATAATGTAAAAGAATATCTATCTATCTATATACAAACATAAATAAAACCGAATCACTTGCTGTACAGCAGGAACTAACACAACACTGCAAATCAACTATACTTCAATTTAAAAAATTTTTAGACAAATGTATAGAAAAATTAGTATTATATATGGTTTATCATTGTCAAATCCTACTAAACATGATGATAAATTATAAAAACTTGCTTCAATGAAATCAACTTCTCCAAATTGTCTTACAGAAATAAAATAAAATATTGCACTAAAATATTTTTTTAAAGTATCAGGAAGGTAAAATTAGCCTGTGTTTCAGCCTTTCCTACTCTTTCTTAATTCCTCATGTACCAGTCTAACAGTGCTACATAAAAACAACCACAACATCTCGGTGGCCGCAACAAGAAGCACTTATTTCCGGCGCACCGATCTGCAGTCAGTGGCCCTGATGAAGGTCTAAGTTTTGGCTGCTACTCGGCTGACCTAGGCTGGTGTCTGAGCTCCAGCCCTGGTGGGAGTCAGGGAGTCGACTGGCTCATGCTGATGCCAGCGTGCCTTAGGTAGGTTTCCGGTCTGCTCCAGGTGCCTCTCATGACTCTGGGGCCACTGAGTTATTTCTGCTCATGGAGATGGACTAAGTGTCAGCAGGACAAGGGAAAGAAGGCAACGCTCTTAAGGGTCAGAACACACACATGGTCACTTCTTCCCATATGTCTTGGGTTAATCCCATGTCTTGGGCTGAACATATCACTGACCTGAAAAGGAAATTACAGTTCTTTTTGCCTCTAACGCTGGGACACCAGAAGGTGGGAGAGGGGTCCCCAGTCTTAACTGTCTCCTTTGCCACTCATCATCCCACACTCATTGGTCCAAGGGCCTCCCCTGCCCTCAGACCCCATGCTGACCCCTCCCTCAGGCTGAACCCCCAAGTTTCCATATTGGGGTGGAACAAAGGTGCAAATATTTATACGTGTCGTAAGACATGAGGGGCAGAAAACAGCATTTTTAAAAATATTGACACAGATGTCTATTTTGCTAATGGCAATCCCAGGTTCAGTACTGTAACATAGCGTATTCTGCAGGCAATAAAGAGGGAAGAGTGGAGTCTGCCACAGGGAGGATGGGAATAACCTGCGAAATGTGGTTTCCTAGCAGTCAACTAGGCAGAGGCCTCACCCCAGCCCCTCTGAACACCAGCCTGGATTCTGTGCACACTTCAGCTGCCTCGGTGAGTGCACTGAGCATTACTGTCAACCCCAGTGGGGCTCATGATGAAGTCATCCTTCTTGCTACCTTGGAGTGGCTGGAGCTCAGCGTTACCCATGAGTGAGGGTGCGAGTCTGAGTGGGCCCAGAAGCACGGTCCCTGGATGTGACTCTAGTCCAATTTCAGAACTCTGGGCCTTTCCCAGATGGACTGGCCTGGAGCCACCCATGCAGTTATAGAATACAGCCCTCACAGAGTTTCCAAGAGATCCAACTCATACAGACAATGCCCACACCTCATTTTTATCATCATAGTCCATGGCTATCTTTCATCCATTGATCAGCATTCATAGAACTTCAAGTGTGTTTCAGATACTGCTCTAGGATTTGGAAGTAGGAAGATGCTTAAATTCATAGGTCAAGCACTGTGGGAGATGACTGTCTAATTGGTGAGGCAAACTCATGTAAAAGGATAATAATATTTAGAAGAGCTAATAATTATCGAGCACTGATTACATGCTGGACATTATTCTAGGGTGTTTTTTTTTTCATGTATTAAATCACTGAATGCTAACAACTTTTATGAGGTAGGTCCTACTACTATCCATATAAATATGTATGCACACACACACACACACACATAAATCAGATGAGAAACTGAAGCAGAGAGAAATAATTTGTTTTGGGTCGCACAGCCATTAAGTACGAGAGCCAGGATTTGAACGCAGGGAGTCTGGATCAGAGTCTATGTGCTGAGTCACAAGGATGAACTTCCATCAAAATGTGATCAGAGCTAAGAGACATTCAAACCTGGTACCTTAGGGAGCAGTGAGAGAGACAGCAGCTAACTCTGTCTACAGAAAGTTTTCACAAAGAAAACAGCCCTTGGACTGGGGTCAGGGAGGAGAGGATTTGCACATGTAGATAAGCAAGAGGACAGCGTTTGCATTAGAGAGAACAGCAGGGAACAAGCCTGGAAGCAGGAGAAAGTGGAATTCAGAGTTCAATGTATCAGGAGCTGAGGATAATGGAGCTCCGTTTACCTAGCAAGATGAACTGGTTTGTGATCCTTCAGCCTTACAACCATTTATTGGAAGAAAGACTCAGATGCCGGAAGGCTGGAGAAAGAAGGAAACTAAAACATACAGATAATATTGAAGCAGAACAGTCCACCCATAAATGAATAATTGAATATATGTGGGAAATATTTTTGCTTCTGTGGAAATGTGTCCAAATTCAGCCTGTCTTGCTATGGTTAGATGGGCCTTAGCCAAGGATGGGTCTTTGCCAACCATTTAGGTCCAATCGAATGGGAATTTATCTGTGATTGAACAAAACAGAATAAATAAAATAACCAAACCCATTAGAAGGTACTTTGAAGAGACTGAATCATTAAACAATAGTGCTGAGTTGACTGCAAAGTAGAGAAAATCATCTGATAGAGACGAGCTAAATAATTTAGCTTATTTTGAGGTGACTTCATTCATTCATTCATTTAACAAATATAAAAAAAAAACCCATCTGTTGAGCACTTACTCTGAATCAGGCTCCATTCCAGCCTCTGGGTGCACAGTGGCAAACAGAGAGACCAAGAGCTGCCTTCCCAGAACTTATAGCTAGTGAAGGGGACAGAAGTGAATGAGGAGGTACTCAGTCAGACACCCATCAGTAAGTGGACCAGATTCCATACACAGGTTTGTAAAGCATGTATCTTTTAGGGAGACAAATCTCTTAAGCTGTTGGATGAGAGAATACTTGTGTGAGAGCCTTCTGTGTGCTTTGAGACTTCGTGTGTTTCGGGGAGTGGGGCTGGAGGGGTTCCTTGCCCTAAGACTCGTATTCACTCTCTATTCCTCTCTCCCTGGCTACATGGGATCTGGACCACTGAGAAACAGGTTCACGAAACTACTTCACCAAATTTGACAGTCAGCAAAACAGTCCTTCAGAGTAAGGGGGCCAAAGCACCTTTTAATGGGATCCTTCTCCAAATTCTAGACTAATAGACAGACACAGAAGTTAGGCAGATGGAACAACGTATCAGCTTTGTCTCTGAAAAGGCTGTTTTGCCAACAACAGCTGGGCTTCCTCCCATTTCCCCTCTGAACTGAACTTACCCACTCAAGCTACAGGCTACATACACCTGTTTACCACCAACAGGGACAGCACCTGCATAGTTAGCACAGGGAAAAGAGAAACAAATTTTAAATATGTGTGTATCCTGAGGACATCAGGAACTGAAAGGTAAATACCTAGCTCCTTATTTCATCCTCAGCTTCTGGCAGTTAGGATTACATATGTAACAGGAACTCCAGAAAAATCGTTTAACCAAATAGATGGTCTTGGGGCTTCCCTGGTGGCGCAGTGGTTGAGAGTCCGCCTGCCGATGCAGGGGACACGGGTTCGTGCCCCGGTCCGGGAAGATCCCACATGCCACGGAGCGGCTGGGCCCGTGAGCCATGGCCGCTGAGCCTGCGCGTCCGGAGCCTGTGCTCCGCAACGGGAGAGGCCACAACAGTGAGAGGCCCGCGTACTGCAAAAAAAAAAAAAAAAAAAATAGATGGTCTTGTTCTCACTTGACAAACTGTCCAGAGGTAGACAATCCAGAGTTAGAGCTGAAGGGCCATGGACCCTTAAGGGATCCCAGTGCCTTTCACCTTGCTGCTCCATCATCATTAGTTTGTGTTCTTATCGTCATGGACACAAGATGGCTGCTCCCCATCCAGTCATCACTTCTACGTTCCAGGAAGGAAAAGGGGGAATAGCAAAAGCCAAAAAGATACTTGTCAGTTGAGTCTGCCCCCTTTAAGAAGCTTTACCAGAAGTCCCATCCAGTGACTGCCACTTACATCTCAGTAACTAGAACCGAATCAAGTGAGTAGCTACCCCTGGCTGCAAGTAAGTCTAGGGAGGTGAAAATATTTTCCTGGGCATACTGACACACCCGAAAAAAATCAGGGTCCTCCTACTAAGGAGGAAGAGGAGAATGTATATTATATAGGAAACTAACTCAATCTGGAGGCCTAGGGGAGAATTCCTGAAGATATGTGGGGGAAGGCTGGAGCTACTTTGCCAGAGTTTTCTCTGTGAAGATTGTATGTTCCCCCCAGTTGATGAGAAGTCAGAAATATGGGATAAGCTTCCCCCAACAGATTGGCCTGAGCGTATTCGGGAAAGTGCTGTCTCTCTGGCATCCTGTCACCTCGTGCTCCGCTTGCTCCCTCCCCAAATTCTATCCCTTCCACATCCCCTTTCTCCTGCCCCCGTTAGGTACCTGCATCTTGCCCCCTTCTTCTGTGGCTGCCTTCCAGACAACATCCAGCCCTGGGACCCTTCCTGATCCTGGCTTTCCCCACTATACAATCCCAAGGTCATGTCCAACCATGTCAAGGCCTGTTCTCTTTAAAGGGGACTGACTAGCAGCTCTGATCAATTACTCCTCATGTGACAAGGGCAATGGCTGTGACGAAGTTAGTGGATTGCTCCTTCCAGACAAAATATTTTAATAGGAGATGCCTCGGCCAAAGAAATATCTAATAGTGGGATTTCAGGCAATGGGTTAGGCAAAGGGTGGGGAGGGGGGGCATTTTGAGCTGGGACCTGTCAAAACATTTTCCTTAAATGACTCTTACTGTACACCTAAGAGTATTTATACAGCTTGTGCTACAGAAAATAAAACTATAGAGGCAGACTTTTCGAAAGGCCTTTGCTATTTTCTCAGAGCTGTGTTTGCAAGACGATAGGAGAGCCGTGCTCATTAACTGGAAGCTGGGTGCCATGGATAGTGTGGGCCTCACACCTACCGTCCCCACTCATACAGAACACCTGTGATTCTCTTCGGGGGACCCACAGGTTACTAGAGCCTCCTTCACCCACCTCACAAGAGACTGAAGTGCCAGGGGATTGACATCCTCCCTGGGGCATCCCTTAACCAATGACTGATGGGGACAGAAGTACGAAAGTCCCTGAATTAGAGCAAGATGATACTGAGGCCTGACTTAACCTCCAGAATTCCCTGGACAGATGATCAGGATAAAGTCCTTCCCTGCGGGACTTTTCAGCTGAGACCACACACACATTGCTGTTTCCTCACCTTCCCTAACCTGTTCCCCCATTTCCTTACAGGTCCCCTGGGAGCAATTCCCTAATATACTAATTTTATTCAAATCTTCATCTCTGGGTCTACTTCTGGGGAACCCGACCTAAGACTCTGGACAACCTTAATACGTTCTTTTACTCACCAATTTCAGACTTTCTTATATACACCAAGACTCTTTCCAAGAATTGCTTTCTGGTCAATAGAAATGGGGAATTCTCTTATTCTCAGTGAAGGAAGCAGGGCTTGTGATACTCGGGGAAGGTTTTTTTGTGACAATCAGAGAAAGAAAGGAGAGACCTCCTAGTTAGAAGATGGCTAACTTCCAAAGGTTTTTTGGGGAGTGCTAATAACAAACATTAGAGAGATAGCACAGCATTTTTTCCAGTAAAATACGAAGTATTCTGATTATAACACCAACCCCAATATGTTTTTTTTTTCTCCCACACCACCAGGCAACTCTCAGATACCAGCTGGGTGTCCTAAAATTCAACTCAATCTGACCCCATCTACCTGGGGATAGCATCAGATCTCACAGATAAAGCCCCAGTCTCATAAGACTGCCCCTCCCTCCACTTCAGACATCAATCACAAATCCAGGTTTCCACCATGATCTCTGAGTGGGCCACTCTCCCCAAGTCTCCACGCCTTCATCAACCCAGAAGCTCTGTCCTTTTGGGGGTTTTACAGAGGCTTGATCACACTGGCACTATTGATTAAATCATTGGCCAGTGGTGACCAAACTTAATCTCCAGCCCTTCTCTCCTCCCAGAAGGTCAGGGTTGAAAAGCTCCAGCCCTCTAATCACATGGTTGGGTCCTCTGGTGACCAGCCCCCATCCTCAGGTTACCCAGAGCCCCAAAAGTCACCTCATTAACATAACAAAAGATATCTTTTTGTTCTCATCACTTAGGAAAATCCAAGGGTTTTAGGAGCTCTGTGCCAGGAAGGGGGACGAAGACTAAATTTATATTTCTTATTATAAATCATAGTATCATTTTGCTGTAATTTTAACCTTCTTTAGCTGGTAAACTAAAGTGAAGCTTAACTGTTACAGAGGGTGATTCATGTCTGAAGACAGGGCATTGGTCTATAAAAGGAGGGGCTGTGGTCTTAGTACCTTTTGGTAGTTCTTCCATTCAGGTCATGAGTTTTGAGAGTCCCTAGTTTATTATAAATTTGCATTCAGCTCCTACTCTGACCTCAGCACTGTCCTAGGCTCTGAACACACAGTGATGAACAGGTTAGACCACAGTCCTGCCCTCACAGAGCATTAGATTAGACCTAGATGGTTTTCTCTTGGATGCCTCCTCTTTCCTATTCGTAGGATTTGTAGGAAGTAATGCTGGCTAGAGCAGCAGGTGATATCAAGCACGTCAGCAACAGGAGGAATATTGGAGGAAAAGAAGAAGAAAGAACTAGCTCCTCAGCCTAATATTGCTTCCCCACCAGATACACAGTGAACTCCCTGCATTAAGTACGAAGCTGCTCAGAGATGAACAACACGTGCAACCGACCAGGCAGGAAGAGCCTCTGAAGTTAATGGTGACTCTCTGGGCTCAGAGGCACGACAATAAAGCAGGTCACCAGCTGTCCCCCTCTCTGGAGGATGGGGCTGTATTTCTTGGCTTTTACAAGAAAACTCCGTGTAATCCCAGGCTCCACAGCTTTGTGGTACTACTCATTCCTGCAAAGTGTTTTCTTCCTTCTTCTAAATGTTCTCCACAGCTGTCTGGCACTGTGCTCTCCAAACAAGAGCCACGTGTGACTGAAGGCAGACAGCTCCCTGTTTTCCATCAGCATGGCTAAGAGAGCTAATGGACTCAGGCACGGGATGGCCTGTCATCCCTAGCAAGCTGGGTCATTTCTAAGGGAGATGCCACCTGACTTCCAGCCTGCTTGGGATGTGTCACAGGAAAGCTTCAACCTATAGAAATTGAGGTTGGTGAAAAGATCGTCCTGAGGTTGAACAACTTTTGCAGAAATGGTGTTACTAGAGCCGAAAAAGCACTGAGTTGTAACACACCCTCTCAAGCATCTGATCGATTTCTTAGGACTCGGTGACAAGGCAAGAATGAGCTTCCCTGACAGCCAGCTGACTGGGGCTAGCCCTGGACAAAGCAGGGGAGGGCTGGCTGCGGACACTCAGGCTCCTGCCAGATGGGCTCCAAATGGGGATGACGATACTGACACACCAGGTGGCAGCAGAAAAGACTGAGTTTCCAGTGGAAATCGTGAAGTCTTTGGGTCCGCCTTCGAGTAGCTTCCTGAAAATGAGGCATGTGGACTCTCAGCTGCTCTGGAAAGTGCCTGAGAAACCCCACAGCCAAGGGAGCCCAATGGCTCCTGGCATCCACACCCGGTCCTTCTCCCCCCAGTCCCTCATTCCTCCATGGTCTCAGAGAGGGGTGGGGAGGGAGAACTGTTCCTTCACATTTGCAGGGGGTTTGGCTGTCTCTGTTAGCAATAGAGGGCGACTTCTATTGTAATCTGCAGTCATTAGTTTTGGGGAGTCATCATTTGCTTTTGTTCACTTCAGAGTTCATCCATCAATTTCCAAATAGAAAGATAGTGTTTACTAGTGAATGTTAACTTTGCTGGGGTCACTACCCCAACAAAGCAATTGCCTGGAATTGGGAAGGTGAGTAAGGATCATCTCCTCTCAGCTGAATTCTGAGATATAAGACAAGTCTTGTTTCTATAACTTACCCTCTGTTAAACCTTTTCTCCTCTCCGTTCCCAGTCCTAACCGGTGCTCTGCTGGTGCTCTTACTGCTTGTATGTACCTTTCACACAAGGCACTGTTCCTACTGAACTGTTTGAGGCACATCCTTTCATTCATTCATTCATATATATATATATATATATATATATATACATATACATATATACCATGTGCCAGTCTCTTTATAATTTATACAGATTAAGTTTAAATGCTTTAATAAAGTAATACAAAAGGCTCAGCAATGTTGGGTTTTCTTTGACTTAATAAATAAGAAAGGCCCAATGAACAAATTCTTTCTAAGGTATTAATTGATGGCTCTTTAAGAATTACCCTTTCAAGGAGCCCTCCTACACTGCTGGTGGGAATGTAAATCGATACAGCCACTATGGAGAACAGTATGGAGGCTTCTCAAAAAACTAAAAACAGAGTTGCCATATAATCCAGCAATCCCACTCCTGGGCATATACCCAAACAAAAATATAATTTGAAAAGATACATACACCCCTATGTTCATAGCAGCACTATTTACAATAGCCAAGACATGGAAGCAACCTCAATGTCCATCCACAGATGAATGGATAAAGAAGATATGGTATATGTGTGTATATATGTGTATACACACACACACACACACACACACCATAGAATACAACTCATCCATAAAAAAGAATAAAGTGATACCATTTGCAGCAACGTGGATGGACCTATAGATTATCATACTAGTCAAGTAAGTAAGACAAAGACAAATACCATATGATAGCACTTATATGTGGAATCTAAAATATGACACAAATGAATTTATCTATGAAACAGAAACAGACTCACAGACATAGAAAACAAACTTACAGTTACCAAAGGGGAAAGGGGGTAGGGGAGGGATAAATTAGGAGTTTGGGATTAGCAGTTACAAACTACTGTATGTAAAATAGATAAACAACACGGTCCCACTATATAGCACAGGGAACTATATTCAGTATCCTATAATAAACCATAATGGAAAAGAATATGAAATATATATATACACATATATGTATTATATAGAAATATAACTGGATCACTTTGCTATACACCAGAAACTAACACAACATTGTAAACCAACTAGACTTCAGTTAAAAAAAATTACCCCTTCAAGAGTTAGGGGCCTAGCCTGTGCTAGTTCTCTTGAATCACCAAGGTGTTTGATTTCATTGTGGCCAGCATTTCTGGGAATAGTTACAGTATAGAAATGTTCTTGTTAGAAATTTGAAGTCAAGAATACTAATTAACAAAAACACTCAGTTATTGGTATACCAAAAAACTAGTGAATATACTAGTAAGTAGTCTATTAAGAATTTCTGTGCAACTTCAGTTCATGGAGCCCTCGTTGCTTTGCAAACACTGACAAGTGACTCATTTTCCTCAGTGGAGACTCGATGTCTTGGTGTACAGTGGTTTCTGTGTTCAATCCCTGAGTCTGCTCTGGGACTCCACAGAACTCTTTCTCTCTTTCATAGCCTCAGGATTCTTCTTTCAGGAAAATGCAACAATATCTTGTGGGTCAGGGTGTTTATTACAGTGATGCTGTTTACATCAGATTCCATTTCTCTACTATGAAAATTAATACCTGATTCTTAGCAAAGATGAGTTTTCTCTTCTGTCTGGTTTATTCTTTTAAACTAACATATTGTAGCCATACTATATGCCAGGCATTGTATTAAGTGTCTTTCCACAGAATATATCATATACTCCTTCCCTTAGTTCTATCAGGTAGGTTTTATTATCCTTACTTTTCAGCTGGGAAAACAGACCCACAGGGATGAAGTCTCTTGCCTGAGGTTCAAGGGTCAAAAGTGGCAGAGTTGGAACTGGAAACCAGGTCCATCGACTCCTGGTCCAGCACATGCTCAGCTGCACCATGGCACCCTCTATAATTTGTGCTAATATTTGATTTTCCCCAGAAACGTGATGAGCAGACCTATAGCTTCATTTCCTGTGTGATAGCCTATATCCAGCACTGAGTGGTGGTACCTCGAGCTCCTATTAAGTCATCAGTTAGGACAGTACATGTAGGAAGAGGTTCCTTGAAAGAATTCAAAGCTTGCTTGCTCTGTCTTGCTTTATTTGAAAATGACTTTACTCTAGTAGTTGGCTTTCAAGTAGCACACTGGACTTATAACTTCCTGAGCTCAGAGATGCTCTCCTGAGGACATGTTCTTTATTTTAATTGAAGTCTTCATCATTGGCTGACTTCCAAGTGGTCTACCAGATGTCTTTTTCTTTGCTATAGCTGAAGCAGATTATGATGTTCCAGTTCATTTTTTCAATTTGCTGTACTTTGCTGGCAGCCTGATTTCTTTAGCAAACCACACTTGAGAGGCCAAAATCATGGAGCAAGGCAGCAACAAATGAGTCTTTAGAATGTGTTTTCTTAGATAATCTCAGGCAAATTACATACACACACACACACACACACACACACACACACATCTTTTATTTTAGTGATTAGACCTAGATTTTCCTAAATTTTCACATACATGTAACTTTCTCAGGATGTGTGGCCCCAAAATCAATCCTCAAGGGATTAACTAATCTCCCAACTGGGACTTTAAGAAATCTCCTTTCTCAGAACTCTTTCATCTTCTGCTTGGAAGCCTGAAGAAAAATACCCACTGCCTTTCTCTATTCTTCAATCCTATCTTCTATGTCCTGAGATGCTTCATACTTCAAAACGAATTGTATATACATTGTGTGTAGGTACAGGGAAACGCCTTGAAGTTCATTCTACTCTTTGAAGCAATACAGAGTTAATTCTTACAACTATATTTACATCACCTAGAACAGTTTTTGGTACTTCATAGTGTCTAAAAAAAAATATTTATTAAATCATCTAACTCATAGTCAAGCATCAATTGGTTGGCTAAGGCAATTCAGGGAATTGAGTCATTTCTTATTTTTCACAAACTTCTAGAGTCTGTGACCTTTACCTCTAACTTAAGTGGCAGATGATGAGGGGTTTCATTTTACTTTCCGGTTTCATAGAGGAGCAAACCAATTAAGCATATAATAAAACAGATGGGAATTTGGGCTTTATAGGAATCTGGGAGGGTCCGGGGGCCTCCTGGGACCTGTGACTAGATTGAGGACTGGCAATCTCCATCTCTTAGACAAGTTTTGTTATCCTCGGGTGACAGTGTTAACACAGTGCTAGGCTGCCTTTCTGACAAAATACAAACAAAAGCAAACAGAATAAAAACAATCAAACCAACCCCCCACTGCCCACTGGCGACTGAAGCAGCAGGACTGTCGTGTTGCAGGAGGGACCAGAACAGGAGGAGGTCGCAGTTTCCTAACAAACTGTATTGTTTGAACCATTTTACTTAGTGTGGAAAAAAAATCCCTTGCACCAAAGATTTATTTGGAAGTTCTGGGCAGGGTAACTTTTGGTAAGAGTCGGAACTTAAAAACTTTATTGGGAATGCTACGTACACTCCAAAGACCAACAAAAGAATTTAAGTTAGATGTGATTAGTATGAAGAAAGTTACATTTATTGTACTCTTATGTATAATTGATCACATGAAAGGCCTTTTGTAACTATAAAAGAGACAGCCCATTAAATTGTTTTACCCTGAGGATTATACGAATTTGCGGATATCGGATTGGATCACCGGCCTATTGGTTTCACAGCAATGGTAAATCATTAAGATGCTTATTTTTATCCATATATCTTTCTTGCTATTTATTATTAACCAAATAGCCCCTCTCAGTTTTAGCTTTATTTTCACACATCTGAACCAATCATTCTGTCTCTCCACCATCAGCAAATGATCAAACCAGTTGCTAAGAGCTCTATAGGTCACCTTGGAGGGATCTCAAAACAGAAAAAAATATTTGGCAAGAACATTCCTGTGTTATTTAGTCTTGGACAGACAGTCCTATAGAGAAAGTCAGAGGCCATCTTATCTCTTGATTTGAGTAGAGAGACCATGACTCCGGGCACCGTTTGGTGCAAATTAGTTGAGCTCATTTCCAACCCTTCCATTATCCAGATAAGAATGTGCTCAGAGAGCTAAAGGTTAAGATATGAATATTACCTGGCACAAGTGGGACAAGCAAATCGGCTCTTATGCTTCTGCCTAGAAAAGGTTGTTGAGGTTACTCCCCATTCCTTATTTATTTCATACAAGCCCACAGGAAAACATAAGCTCAAACTCCTCTTACAGATGTTTCAGGAAGGGACAACTGCAAATCACAGCCTGTATCACAGAATGAGGCTGAATCTAATTTGTCATTGTCAGTTCCCTTGACTTAGAGTTTTCGTTTGAAGAAATACACCTGGCAGATCTCAATCATTAGAAACAGGGGGTGATGAAGTCCGATAGTTGTGTTGACATGCAGAATTTCTCTAGTTAAGCATTTCACATTTCGTTGAGGTCCCATAATAGGGACCCAGCCTGGTATTTGGGGGGCAGTGCAGAAGCTTTGGGATGTGCTTGCTATCAAGGACATCTTCAGTATCTACTGTTCCCTTTGTCCCCAAAGCAATCCATGCCCTATGCTGATTTTTGTGTTGTAACAGATCAATTCCACTTTGAATTTTAACTGGAGAGGTCAAAAGGTGTGTGTGTATCTATAAATCTAGGGTTCTGTCAGCCTAGTGCAATTTGGTTGAGAGAGAGAGAGAGACAGAAGCAGAATGAGAGGTTGTGCTAAATAAATGGTATTCAGTTTTAAATGAAGTCTCTCAATTAGCATTGAACATTTCTTTAAACAATCAAGATATTAAAGCTAGAAAGAAGTTAATGAGCCTATGGAGAAAGTAACTTCTAAAGATCACTTTGTGCTTGGGATGGTAATTGCTTTATGACATTTTGATGTCATTACAACACGAAATTAGGAGGGCAAAATGTTTCCAGAGTGTTTCTTCGGATACCCTGTTAGGAAGCTATTAAAAGGCAGGAGTACTCTGGCAAAATGATTTCAGTGTGTGCCTTTGGATACCTGCTTTGCAAAACGTCATGAACTGAGGCTACAGTGCAAAATGATTACTATGTGTGTCATCCACTCCAGTGCTGTTACATTCAAATTGCCGTGGAAGATTAAACTTGGAAGCAAGAACGTAGAGGTGTGGGGATGAGGCGGGGTGTGGGGGGAATCGGTGGAGATTTGTCTCATTTATGATGGCAAAGTGAAATGAAACAATCATAAGCATTAGGACTGAACTTCAAACCCCCCTGAACCAAACACAGTCCAAGGAATGATGTTCATGAGACTTCCTACTTCTTCTCACCATGATAACAACGAAGCCCGTTACTGAAGGACCAAAGCAGTTTTATCAAATAAGAAGTTGCAAACCAATATGGTTTAGGGTAAGGAGGAAGGTCAATTTACAGCTGGAATTCTAAAACTGCAAGAATGCAAGAAAGAAAACCTCTTTTCTTTATACAACTGAAAATTCAAAACTTGAGAAGAAATACTGACGTACTTCTCTGCTATGCACCGAGAAATTATAAATAATCATCTCCAAAAGAGTAATAATCTACCCAAGAGTCACAACCAGGCACACACCAATACTCTAAGTCTCTCTCACAATCTCTCCTTTCTCTCCCAGATGTTGCCTCCTGCTGTGCAATCTTCACATCCAAAGAGGCAGTAAGAAGCAGAACATCTAGGACACTCCATTATAGGAGTTAGTCCTCAGAGGAAAAGAGGGTTAAAACAACAAACGTTCCTTTCTGTCAGTCCATAAAACCATGCTTACTTTTCTGATGTTGGCCAGTAAGTCAGAGTTTTGTAAAGTATAAGATACTTGAAAAGTCTCTTGGCCCACATCTTCCATGCTTATCAGTGAGTTAATTTGAACTCAAGGCTATGTTTGGTGTTGTGTGCGTTGTTTGTATATTTGTATGGGCAGATATGTGTGTGCTACAACGACTTCAAAACCGTGGTTGCTGTTAATACAGTTGTTATGGTAAGAAAATGTGTAACTCAATTAGCCTGTACTCAAATAAAGGAATAAGAAATTGGTTGAGATTAATATCTCTCATCACAAACACAGTGGGGAAGTTGGTTCTCAGAGGCCCCCGACAGCAGAGTGCCAATGGAACCATTAGGCACCATGCCCACCTTCTCCTCTCATGGTACCGCACACATTTCTCCCAAACCCTCTCTTCCTGTCACAGTTATACGAAGAGGCTGTATCATCAAACAAAGGAGAGATGACCTAGGGACAGATTTCCTTGACAATGGGCCCGTCGTCTTTCTATGTCAAAGACACTGAAGGCTGGGTGGTCCAAATATATTTTCTGTCTTACTCGCCAACTTCCCTGCTCTTACCCAATTCTGTTTAGTTTTAAAACCAGATCATGCTGGGTTTAGACTAGCTGAACATTAATTAGAATAAAGAAAGAAAAGGAATCCTCTTCAATTTCAATTCCGTTACATAAATTGGTGTATCTCTTAGTTTTAGGCTTATCGGGAGCGGCTTGGAGATTCGCTTCCGTTTGGGGGAAGACCCCCATCAGGACCTATTCATGGGGTTTCTCCCGGCTGCGTCAACCCCTTCAACCTTGCTCAGTAATGTCATCAAAGCTCTCAATGAAGTCTGAGTTTTAGTAATTTGCTATTTATGTATTTTTATAAGCTCCTTAGAGAAAGTGGTGCTATAACTGTTCAGCGTTATTATTATTATATGCATATGCACTGCCACTTATTTTTGAAGAGTAAATATTTGTGCTAATTATATCAGTGTCATCCACTGTGCTAATTATATCAATATCAACATGTTGATATTGATATAATTAATTAGCGCAAAGATTTACTCTTCAAAAATACATGGCAGTTCCTCTGATTCATTTGCCATGAGGGGAGCATGAGTGAAGTACGGTTCTATAACACTATATTTAGGCTCTGATATGCAATCAGCTTTAATAATTACCTAATACTGTAGGCGGCCTTAGACAAGTAAAAAATTTTTTGCCAGAATTTCCTGGGGATTGGATGCTAAGATGAAAAGCAACTGAGTAGCCTTCTTCCAACATTCTACTTGGTGATTAACCAACTACCCACGTATAAAACTGCTCCTAATTAACCCTGAAGACCCCAACAGTAAGGTAGGTGGAGTGAATAAAAGTGATAAAAAAATAGAGAGAAAACCATTCTCCTGAATTAACTGTTATTATTAAACGATTTTTGGCTTGTTACATTTTTATTGGGAAAACTTCTCAGCAATGAGAATCAGAAAGGGGCAGGAGGAAAGCATCTGAGTCATAAACCACCAGAGCAGTCAGCAGAATTTAATCTGAGGTTACTCATTATGTAAAAAGTCCCTGGTGATTGTATTAATGACAATGACATTACAACGATAGTTTACATTTATTGTTTTTACTCTGGATCAGACATAATGCTGAGTGGGTTTCTGTGTGTGTGTATTATTGCATTTAATACATACAACCCTATGGAGCACAATTATTATCTTTGTTTCATAGATGAGGAAACTGAGGCTCAAGAAGTGTGAATAATCTGCCCTAATCACATAGCTGGTGAGTTGGGGTGGGTAGAGGGCCACCCAGCTCTTAGCCCCACCAATCACCACTGTCTTTCCAATGGACACATGACCAACTTCCCAGGAAGAGCTGGCCCCGGGGTACTTGAGAGGTCGCTCCTTGTACTTATTTTATTAGGACAGGAATGAGAGAGTGCTTTGAACCTACTTCTCTCCACCAAGACTATATTGGGGCTGCTTAGAAAGAACCATAAATTCAACCACATCTTGATAGGAAATTAGCAAAAGTAAGGCTTAAGTACAACCAATGCTATTTCTCCTGGATTCATAAGCCAATAAATGGAAAGCAGTTTTTTGAAACAGATATCAGGAGATAATTAAAATGTCAAACCTCTGAATTTTTGTTAACAAGTTCCTGATGACAGGCCAATTTAGAAAAATAGATTTTTAAAATCAGATCTTTGGGATACGCTAGTCCTGATACAAATGGGGAAAACTGAAACCCAGAATCTGGTGACATGCCAAGGCTGAATATTCTAGAAGAACAAAGAAAAAGAGCCAGAGCTTTGGACCCCAGTTTTGTGTTCTTTCTACCATGCCGCTTGGCTTCTTCTTGCCTTGCTCTGCCGAGTTGGCCCAACGTGCAAAAGTCTCCCCCAAATTTATGAGTGAACCTCCGTAATGCTCCAATGTTCTTAAATCAAATAACAGAAAGAAAGAAATTGAGAAACGTATCTCAATGCAAGAATCGCTACTCTTGCCATTTATTCATCTGTCTGGCCATCATTTTCTAAGTCTTTGAATGAACCATCTGTCATCTTAGATCTCTCCCTAAGTAAAAAAAAGAAGAAAAAGACATAGTTCCATGTAAATAAGTTTCCACCTTTGCTCATGGCGTTCCTTTTTGCTTTTTAAAAATTTTGAATACTGGCTCTTGCCATTTTAGCTAACTTTGAGTCAGAGATACAGCCCCAGAGACAGCAGAAATGCAGAGACAGACAGAAGAGATAAAGACTCGGAGAGAAAGGCCGATCCAGGAGTTAACAGTGGACGTTCCTATTTTTGCTCATTCGCAACCTCTTTCCTGGTTTTCCCAGGTCAGTAGATAAGACTTGGTGCTTGATGCCTGTACCTGTGGATTATGTCCCTTCTCTAGAAATTTAACCACTTCTAATTCAGCATGACACAATTCCTTTCTTCTCACGTGGCCCAGTCTCTGAGTAGCTTCCTTTTCCTTTTCTTGGAGCCTCACAATGGACATCTCATTTCTTCCCCCCCCCCCCTCCCTGATTCTCCTGCCTGAAACCTTCCCTCCCCACCCTGTCCAGTGTCTGACATTAAAGAACAATCCTGTTGGTTCTGCCTGTGCCTCTCCACCTCCCAACATCCCCTGCTTACTTTTCTTTATTTCACTGCCGATGTGTCTCTATATTAGAGGGCACTGCCTTCAACAAGGCCCTTGCAAGCATTATAACACATTGAGTACATGGTGTTTGTTTTTTCCCAAGGAGTTAACAGTGCTCATGGTTATCGTCAGACTCAGCGCTTAAAAGTGATTTCCATCTCTCAAGAACTCCTGAAATAGATGAGGCCCCTAAGGCGGGCTTCAAAATGAGGCTTTTCTGGTCAGGTAGCTAAATGCATTAATTAAGCTCCACCTGCTTTGTTTCAGGAGCGGGTCACAGATTTATCACTTCCTTTGATTCACTTGGACCAGTTTCTTCCTCCTCCTTTCTTCAAAAGTTAGAGTCCACGACATACCGTTTTTGGGGAAGCCGATACTTCAAAGAAGTACATTCTTCAAGGTCAAAAATCTTCCACTTTATGCCTTTCACTTTTACAATGTCTTTAATTCAGGCCTATAGCGAAGCCCTTCGGAGCCTTCACTGACCCAACGTCTTCTTCTTTCCGCATCTTTCTTGTCACTGAATTTCTCTGGAACATTCCTCTGCCCTGGGTCTGTAGAAATCCTCCCTTATACCTACCTCCACCTATTTGTCCCTGATTCAAGCCTTCTCCTCACGGCAGGTCCTGGTCTTCTGCTTGCGGTCTTGGATTAGAGAAAAGTGCCCTTTAGAAAGCCACTCTGGAGTGGCCTCTGGTCCCACAGTGGCAGCACAACGAGGTCCCCGCAGCGTCAGTCTCCTGCCTTCCCATCTCACTCGGAGGGTCCTGCCCCCCCCCCACTTGCTCCCTCTCTTTTCTTTCACCTTTTTCTTTATTCCCCTTCTGCCTTACACTCCTCCCTCTCCATTTCCCTTCCTCCATTGATTTCTTCCTTTTTTTCCTTCCTTCTTCTTTTCCTTCTGAGAGTGGAGGTCTTCCAGGTTCAGTAATTTTTATACAGCAAGAAAATGGTCAGACCAGGATTTGAACACCACACCAAGAGACTCAAAGACTTTTCTATTTCCAATTTGGAAAGAAGCTGATGCACTAATACTTACAGAGCTTGAATCTTTGATTAAAACTTGAATATCTTAGGCATTCACACAGAAAATCATGCCCCTTCCCTCATATGTCAAGGCCCCATTTCCCTCATAAGTGAAGCACAGGGTTTAGTCTGAGCTCAGAGGATCTTCCAGTTTAACTGAAACCTGTAGGCATCAGAATTACAATGTGAACTTCAGAATGTGTATATACATATATATATATATATATACACACAAGGATAATAATAACTATCTCTAAGTTTGGGGTGATAATTAAATTAGACAATGTACCTAAAGCCCAGCATGGTTTTCTTACAGATAATAACATATAGTAAGAGGAGGTTACCCTAAAAATAGAAGTACCATATGACTCAGCAATTCCATTCCTGGGTATATATCTGAAAAACTACCCCCAAAAAAACATTTGAAAAGATATATGCACTCCAATATTCATAGCAGCATTATTTACAAATGCCAAGATACGGAAGCAACCTAAGTGTCCATCAACAGGTGAATGGATAAAGATGTGGTCTATATATACAGTGGAATATTACTCAGCCATAAAAAGGAGGAAATTTTGCCATTTGCAGTAACATGGATGGACTTGGAGGGCATTATGCTAAGTGAAATAAGTCAGACAGAAAAGACAAATACTGTGTGATATCACTTATATGTATAATCTAAAAAATACAGCAAACTAGTGACTATAACAAAAAAGAAGCAGACTCTCAGATACAGAGAACAAGTTAGTGGTTACCATGGCGGGGGTTAATATAGGGGTAGGGAATTAAGAGGTACAAACTATTAGGTATCAAATAAGCTGCAAGGATATACTGTACAACACAGGGACTATAGCCAATATTTTATAATAGCTATAGTAACTTTAAATCTTATATATATAACATTTAAAAATTGTGAATCAGTATATTGTACACTGATATAATATTGTACAGCAACTATACCTCAATAAAAGAAAAAATTAAATTAAATGTTAAAAAGAGGTAGTTACCATATACAGATTGTAAAATTACTAAGGCCAAGCACTGTGCTAGGTGCTCAAACCATCAGTTCTTCATTTAGATAAGCAGAGAGAATATAGGTCACCCACAGCCTCATTTATATTCTAATAAGTAATCTATCTTAACCCCCTAAAATATTCCTGAGAGATGCCTTTCAGCATAAGTAACTGAAGGCAAAGAGGATATTCTGGGGCTAGAATCTTCCCATGCCTCACAAATAATGCTTATAGGCAGTTACCAAAGGGACCCTTCTCATAATATCCTTTCCTGGAAAAACATCCAAGGTTGGACCATTTCCACAAATAGGACCAGGAAAATTCCCATGGTGCTGAAGCACTTGTTTCCAGGGGGTTAGTGGGTCAACTACTGCTCCCTTTTCCCAGTGGAAAAGTTCAAGTTATCCCACAGGCCACAGGGGTAAAGGAGGGCTGCTGTGGTGTGTGGGAAAGAGCACAGGATTGGATGGGAAACCAGCGCTGCCACCAGCCTGGTGAGATCCTGGGAAAACCACTTCACCTGCCTGGTTAGATGAGTCATTCATAGCCTTGTGCCCCAGAATCACCTGGAAAAAAAAATTTTTAATTGCCGATACCTGGGCCCCTCCCCAGAGTTTCTAATTTAGTTACTCTGGAGTGGGACCCAGGCATCAGTATTTTTAGAAAGCTTGCCACATGGTTCTACTATTCAACCTGAGTTGAAGCCACTTGGTGAGCCTAAATTCCAATACCTAGATTCATCTAAATCTGTTACTTGCTAAATATCTATAAGATTGGAAACTAAACCTGAGCCGAGATACTGGGTTCTAAGGGGATATTCTTTCTCATAAGCCACGTGCCAGGATTTCATCCTCGGCGGAGAACCAGCGCTGATTCGTGCATCTGATAAACCTTTCTTGGGTACCTACTATGTGCAAGGTGCTTGAAGATGCCCTGAAGCAGCGTGATGCATGCAGACTCGGTTATTTAGAAGAGCAAAAGTCCCTCCTCGTCCCATCCACTTCACCCTCTGGGAAATGGTCAGAAGCTCTGAGTACTTTTGCATCTGGAAGAGCCACTTGGGAGAAGGCCTTTGCTGTCGCAGCAGACGAGGAATTTGGCTGACCTCCCTGTCCCTGCTGATCACCGACTAGGGACTGGGTGAGAATCACAACCCCCTTTGCACCCTCTATCCCATCTGCTCCAAGTCCCCCCACACATCCAGAAGGCGACGAGAGAGCTGGGTGGAGTGAAACCAAACTAGAAATTGGTTCTCCGCTTTGGTGTTGACTTGAAGGTAGGAGGTGGGGACAGGCTTAGGCACTTAAAAGATTTGCATCTGAATAAGAGGCAATGCTGCATTTTTCAAAGAGATTTAATCTAGTGCCTCTGAACCAAACAGCCCACCTCTTTCCAGAAAAGATTTGAGGCAAAGGATCAAAATTTGGCTCAACGCCAAAGCAGATCTCCTGCAGACGGAGGCCAAGTTGATGAGTCAGCCCACCTCTCTTCTCTAGAAGAGCAGCCATCTCATAAACATCTATGTCCCTTTCTAGACTCTCTGCCTAGGGTGCTAATTTCCCCTTCAGGGACTCTCTCAAACAACCAGGCGTTCTTGAGAGCTCTATGAATACTGTGGTGACAGAGCTGCCTACATTGTTGGAACCAGGAATAGGAGCGTGCGGTGAAATAAGAAACAGAGAGGCCGAACAGGGAATCCATGAGGAGGGAAATGGCCCCAGAAGACCACCCCATCCTTGTACCCCAGGATAAACAGGCTCTCCTTGGCAAATTAACTCCGACTGATGGTAAGAAATTTCAAACCTTGTTTTCACATTAAAACAAACACAGATATCTTAAAGTAAAATGCCGAAGTCACACAAATCATTACGACCGACAAATTCCAACACTTCAAGTGCATTTATTGCTTGTAGGGGGCCACTTATCGACACACCTCCAAACTCTTACTCCGATTATCATCCACTCTGCTCTGCTAGGAGGGGTGCTTTGACGGAGAAGTGTGGAGAGCACTGAGAAAGTCTAATTACCCCATTTGATGGATGAGGAATCTGAAATCCAGAGAAGTTTGTGACTTGCCTATGGACACACTTGGCTAGTTAGGGGCGACGCAGAGACCAGAATGCACGTCTTCTGTTCCATATCTCAGTGCTCTTCCGGCATTTAAGGGAATGTCACAAAGGAAAGCTGAGGGGAAATATACCTTTAATTATGAACTGGAATGAGAACTCTGGAATTGGAGTCAGGAAATGTATGCTCGAGCCCAGCTCTGTCATCCAGAAGCTTTGTGACCTTGAGCACATCAGCTCCCCTCACAGGTCTGGGATTAGCAGCGTCAGGAGAGGATGTAGATGATCGCTAAGTGCCTCCAGGACCCTTGTTCTGTGCTTGGCCCTTGCCTGTGTCTGATTGTCCCGCGTGATGTCAGACTTCTAAAAGTGATCCTTCTGGTGCTGATCTGAATAATAAAGTCAATACTGACTTGACTTGCCTGTGGTTGGCAACGTGTAGGAACTTCAACCTTGTTTGTGTGCGTTGGTCTTATTTCACTAACTAAATCGCTCCCTAAGAGCAAAATCCATGGCTTGTACTCTTTTGTGTTCCCAACAGTAGTAATGAATATTTGCTCCACGAATTAATTCTTGGCTTTGCTGACCCTCTAAGGGGAGTATAAAGAGGACCCCACAAGGAATACTGCTTTATCAACTCAGTAACATCGAATTATTTCAATTCTGGTAAGCTTCAGAATGACGGCTAAAAGTTATTTGGAGGCAATTATCTGGATAATGGATGAGGGAGATGGAGAAAACCCGAGATTTTTTAGGAAAAGAGTACTTTCTGAAAGGCTAATTTTCACGAAGACACTCCCAAAATATTTTCTATGTTTCATAATGTCAGTTTCTCTCTTTTTTTTAACATACTTTTTCCATCTCCACCCATAAGTGAATAAGTGGTAACTTTTCACTGAGTTTTTCTACCACCCCAGGAAAAGTTTTTTTGAAAAAGACTAAAACAGTCAATAAAGAAAAAGCTCTGCTCTTGTGGTAAATCTGATCCAAAAATTGTCACGGTGCTCTCCCACTGACACTGTTCTGTCCTTCGGAAATCCCTCCATGGCACTCAGCTGCTTTCTTCCCTTCCCTGTTTGGTGGATCGGGAATAAAATTGTCCATCCAGCATTTGGTACATTCTTCTTTCAGAAGACGGAAGGAGGTGGGGGCTTAACGAATGCATTCCTTTAAAGATCAGAAATGCTGCACTTTTCATTCCTGATCTTTTAAATCAAGGTCACAGATATGGAGAGCTTGATTGGAAGCAACAGCTTTAAGAGTGGAGGAAAGCGCATGTCACGCTACTTTGAGCCTCTCCTCTCTCAACCCTAGATTTTGAGCCCATTGCATTCAGTGATGTGTGAGATCCCCAAATCTCTCCTCCTGGCCAGATCAGTCCCGAACTGATCTCACCATCTTTTGAATCAAGAAGAAACAACGCCCATGGAATTCTGAGACCCTGCCCTTTGGACTCTCAACCTTCGCTGTGTCCTGACAGATGTTCTCTGACTGCGGAAGGTTCCTTCTTCCCTTTGCATGTGTGCAAAGGTCTTCCCCTTTCTTTACCTCTTAGGAACAAGCTTGACATTCAGGGGAAAAAAATAAATCACCTTCCTGCCAAGGACATGCTTAGAAAGCTAACTGTCTTCCAAGGGTCAGAAGACCTCAGGAACCACTAAGGAAATACCATTGAAGAAGAGGGAAGGGCACCAGCCTGCTTGGTGTTCAAACCCTCTGAGCTGAGTCAGCTGACGGGGCTCTCAGCCAATGCCAGATGAGGGGGAGTTTTATGACAGTGACACTTGGCAACTAAAACACACTGAGCTTGTCAGTTCATGGCTCTGATGCTGAACTCCAGGCAGGAGAACCATCGCTTTGGGTATTTATGGCTGCCTTGCAAACACCACTGACTGAGAAGGAGGCCTCTGAAAACATGGAGCAGCAGGTCAGCTACTAGAGAATGTGGATGGACCCCAGGTCATCTCCACCGGGCACTGGAGTGTCCTGCTGCAATTGTCCTTGAATCCCCCTGTTTTAGACTAAATGACAATTTCAAACTCTGAATAACTTTAGGAGAGACTAGAGTGCTGGCTACATTTCCTGTCCTATGTCCCTGCGGAATGCCCCCTAGACTCCCTTCCTGAGAAAAGGTTCAAAGCACCAAACTAGTGCCCTGTCTTTGTCAGGTTCACGGCTCCCTAAGGCATGGATCCTATTAGGGATCTGAGCTTAAAAGGCCCTCCTTTTCATGCCCCTCCGGACTCAAGATAACAAGGGTTTCATTAACCTCAGCAAATGGGTTAATTAAATTTGGTTAAAATGGTAAATTAAACTAATTTTCCCAGTTGCTTCTCCTACCATACCAGATTATGGAGTTAGGAGGCAATGTCTGTGAGTCTCCAGCAAGTGGGAAAATGGGGTTTCCACGTAGGCAGACACAGATCCAAAATGAGACACGGTCAATTCTCCAAGTGGGCACTTGAAGAGTCATGGGCCCAAATGACCCAATGGTCTCTGGGCTGGATGCATCACTTCCAGATCCGTCCTCTGAAAATACGCCCTTATATGTCTCCTATGATGTCACGTAAAGCGTTGTTAACCTGAAATAAGTGTCTGTCTGCAAACAGGTCTGCTTCCAAATGTTACCTCAGCTAACGTCTGCACAACCACTCAGCAAGAGGCTCACTTACCAGCCCCGTCTGCCCAACCTTTCAGAACAGACTGCGGCTGCGGCTGCCGCGTGCGCCAAGTTGGAGCTCACGTTTGAAGCAGCGCGAATTGGAAGTGCACATCTTATAAATAATCCACGGGCGCAGTCTTTGACGTGCATATACAGTCATCAAACCAAAGCCAACAGATTACATTCAGAGTGGCTCAAGAGGAAGGCCTGAGACATCTATGGCCTCTCAGGGCTGGTGCAGATATGGAGGGCAAATGTCCACCAGGACAGGGTCCTCCCTGCCTACTTCAATTATACCTCCTGTCCCGTTAGATTGTGTTCTAATAAAATATGTAGAATTCAGGGGTAGCTCTCTACCCTCCCTCCCTCCCTCCATCTCTCTCTCTCTCTTTCTTTCTTTCGCTGGAAAAAGTGAATAGGAAGAAAAAAAAAAAGAACTTGGCTTGCATGTGTTTCGGGGGGCTAAAGCAGGTCTGAGTAATTGGAACCAATTAACTTAAGTGAAAATTTCTGAAGCTGTATTTCATTTGGGCATTTGGCATTTTCAGGAGAAGGCTGTAATTATGTTTCTTGGAAAAATAATTGGTGGTTTGGAGCCACACAGATGTACAGTACCCCTGAAAAGAGATGTGTTTTCTGAGAGTGATAGGAAATGTGGTGATTCTTAGGACCCATTCCCCAAATTCCTTTTGTACTTATTTTGTCTCGTGCATCTGTTCTTTCAAAACCACAAGAGCTTAGCATAGCTCTGCAGTACTGTTCGGGGAGTGGGGTGGGGTGTTGGAGCTGAATTTTTCATATTCATGCCCTCAAATAGACCCTCAGAGGTCCCCTGTGGGAGGGGAAGAGAAACTCAAGCCCAGTACAATAACATACGCTTCTGGGGTTTCCATGCTCCTCAAATCTATTTTTAAAAGCATGCTTTAGTAAATTATATATAACATATAGCACATCATGAATGTATGTGTACAAAATGATGAAATGGAATCACTTCAGGTTGTGAATGTCATTCAGTTCCTTCCTTCATCCAAGTTAACAACAGGGTGAGCCACGCAGCCTTGCCTCGAATCAGGCCCCTCTGGTGTGTGGGTCTCTGCTGCTTATCTCCCAAAGGTTTTTTTTCCAGGGCCATGGCATGGACCACTGGGCACCTGGAGACCACCATGCTGTCTAACAGATGCCTCGTCTGCATTCCTCAGCACGGAAAAGCTGTGGGCATTTAAAACGGTCTTGGTCGATCTATTCCACTATGCTACTATCCAAGTGAAAACCTGGGTCTGGTTTCTTCCCTCCTGGTCTTTTTCTTTCTTTCTTTCTTTCTTTCTGGGCATTTATTCCATATAACTCAGTAGGAAGGGGAAGATGGGGTATCTCATCATAAAACATGGTATAACCTTGATTCAAAGCATGTACTATATATCTAGGTAATTGTGCAACTATTTTCCTCTAAGCTGTTTCCTCATAGATCCATTTTTTAAAATTTTGATATTATTTTTTAACAGCTTTATTGGAGTATAATTGCTTTACAATGGGGTGTTACTTTCTGCTGTATAACAAAGTGAATCAGCTATATGTGTACATAAATCCCCATATCTCCTCCCTCTTGCATCTCCCTCCTACCCTCCCAATCCCACCCCTCTAGGTGGTCACAAAGCACCGAGCTGATCTCCCTGTGCTATGCGGCTGCTTCCCACTAGCTATCTGTTATACATTTGGTAGTGTATATACGTCCAGGCAACTCTCTCACTTCGTCCCAGCTTACCCTTCCCTCTCCCCGTGTCCTCAAGTCCATTCCCTACATCTGCGTCTTTATTCCTGTCCTGCCCCTAGGTTCTTCAGAACCACTTTTTTTTTTTAGATTCCATATATATGTGTTAGCATATGGTATTTGTTTTTCTTCTGACTTACTTCACTCTGTATGATAGACTCTAGGTCCATCCACCTCACTACAAATAACTCAATTTTATTTCCTTTTATGGCTGAGTAATATTCCATTGTATATATGTGCCACATCTTCTTTATCCATTCATCTGTTGATGGACACTTAGGTTGCTTCCATGTCCTGGCTATTGTAAATAGAGCTGGAATGAACATTGTGGTACATGAATCTTTTTGAATTATGTTTTTGAATTATGTTTTCTAAGGGTATATGCCTACTAGTGGGATTGCCGTGTCGTATGGTAGTTCTATTTTTAATTTTTAAAGGAACCTCCATACTGTTCTCCATAGTGGTTGTATCAATTTATATTCCCACCAACAGTGCAAGAGGGTTCCCTTTTCTCCACACCCTCTCCAGCATTTTTGTTTGTAGATTTTTTGATGATGGGCATTCTGACCGGTGTGAGGTGATACTTTATTGTTAGCTTTGATTTGAATTTTTCAAATGATTAGTGATGTTGAGCATCCTTTCAAGTGTTGGTTGGCAACCTGTACATTTTCTTCAGAGAAATGTCTACTTAGTTCTTCTGCCCATTTTTGGATTGGGTTGTTTGGTTTTCTTTGATATTGAGCTGCATGAGCTGATGTAAACTTTGGAGATTAATCCTTTGTCAGTTGCTTCATTGACAAATATTTTCTCCCATTCTGAGGGTTGTCTTTTCATCTTGTTTATGGTTTCCTTTGCTGTGCAAAAGCTTTGAAGTTTCATTAGGTCCCATTTGCTTATTTTTGGTTTTTTATCCATTTCTCTAGGAGATGGGTCAAAAAGGACCTTGGTGTGATTTGTGTCATAGAGTGTTCTGCCTGTGTTTTCCTCTTAAGACTTTCATAGTGTCTGGCCTTACATTTAGGACTTTAATCCATTTTGAGTTTATTGTTGTGTATGGTGTTAGGGAGTATTCTAATTCTTTTACATGAAGCTGTCCAGTTTTCCCAGCACCACTTATTGAAGCGTGTGTCTTTTCTCCATTGTATATTCTTGCCCCCTTTATCAAAGATAAGGTGACCATATGTGCATGGGTTTATCTCTGGGTTTTCTATCCTGTCCTATTGATCTATATTTCTGTTTTTGTGCCAGTACCATACTGTCTTGATTACTATAGCTTTGTAGTATACTCTGAAGTCAGGGAGCCTGATTCCTCCAGCTCCATTTTTCTTCCTCAAGACTGCTTTGGCTATTCAGGGTCTTTTGTGTTTTATACAAATAGTGACTTTTTTGTTCTAGTTCTGTGAAAAATGCCATTGGTAGTTTGATAGGAATTACACTAAATCTCTACATTGCTTTGGGTAGTATAGTCATTTTCATAATGTTGATTCTTCCAATCCAAGAACATGGTATATCTCTCCATCTGTTTGCATCATCTTTAATTACCTTCATCAGTGTCTTATAGTTTTCTGCATACAGGTCTCTTGTCTTCTTAGGTAGGTTTATTCCTAGGTATTTTATTCTTTTTGTTGCAATGGTAAATGGGAGTGTTTCTTTAATTTCTCATTCAGATTTTTCATCATTAGTGTATAGGAATGCAAGAGATTTCTGTGCATTAATTTTGTATCCTGCTACTTTACAAAATTCATCAATTAGCTCTAGTAGTGTTCTGGTAGCATCTTTAGGTTTCTCTATATATAGTATCATGTCATCTGCAAACAGTGACAGTTTTACTTCTTCTTTTCCAATTTGGATTTCTTTTATTTCTTTTTATTCTCTGATTGCTGTGGCTAAAATTTCCAAAACGATGTGGAATAATAGTGGTGAGCATGGGCAACCTTGTCTTGTTCCTGATCTTAGTGGAAATGGTTTAGGTTTTTCACCATTGAGAACAATGTTGGCTGTGGGTTTGTCATATATGGCCTTTATCATGTTAAGGTAAGTTCCCTCTATGCTTACTTTCTGGAGGGTTTTTATCATAAATGGGTGTTGAATTTTGTCTAAAGCTTTTTCTTTATCTATTGAGATGATCATATGGTTTTCCTCCTTCAATTTGTTAATATGGTTTATCACATTGATTGATTTGCATATACTGAAGACTCCTTGCATTCCTGGAATAAACCCCACTTGATCATGGTGTATGATCCTTTTAAGGTGCTGTTAGATTCTGTTTGTTAGTATTTTGTTGAGGATTTTTGCATCTATGTTCATCAGAATATTGGCCTGTAGTTTTTGGTGTTTTTTTTTGTGTGTGTGACATCTTTGGTTTTGGTATCAGGGTGATGGTGGTCTTGTAGAATGAATTTGGGAGTGTTCCTCCCTTTGCTGTATTTTGGAAGAGTTTGAGAAGGATAGGTGTTAGCTCTTCTCTAAATGTTTGATAGAATTCACCTGTGAAGCCATCTGGTCCTGGGCTTTTGTTTGTTGGAAGATTTTTAATCACAGTTTCAATTTCAGTGCTTGTGATTGGTCTGTTTATATTTTCTATCCCTTTCTTGTTCAGTCTCGGAAGGTTGTGCTGTTCTAAGAATTTGTCCATTTCTTCCAGGTTGTCCATTTTATTGCCATATAGTTGCTTGTAGTAATCTCTCATGATCCTTTGTATTTCTGCAGTGTCAGTTGTTACTTCTTTTTCATTTTTAATTCTATTGATTTGAGTCTTCTCCTTTTCTTCTTGATGAGTCTGGCTAATGGTTTATCAATTTTGTTTATTTTCTCAAGGAAGAAGTTAGTTTTATTGATCTTTGCTATAGTTTCCTTCATTTCTTTTTCATTTATTTCTGATCTGATCTTTATGATTTCTTTCCTTCTGCTAACTGGGGTTTTTTTGTTCTTCTTTCTCTAACTGCTTTAGGTATAAGGTTAGGTTGTTTATTTGAGATAATTCTTGTTTCTTGAGGTAGGACTGTATTGCTATAAACTTCCCTCTTAGAACTGCTTTTGTTGTGTCCATAGGTTTTGGGTCATCATGTTGTCATTGTCATTTGTTTCTAGGTATGTTTTGATTTCCTCTCTGATTTCTTCAGTGATCTCTTGGTTATTTAGTAGTGTATTGTTTAGCCTCCATGTGTTTGTATTTTTTACACATTTTTTCCTGTAACTGATATCTAGTCTTATAGTGTTGTGGTCAGAAAAGGTTTTTGATATGATTTCAATTTTCTTAAATTTACCAAGGCTTGATTTGTGACCCAAGATATGACCTATCCTGTAGAATGTTCCATAAGCATTTGAGAAGAAAGTGTAATCTGCTGTTTTTGGATGGAATGTCCTATAAATAATCAATTAAGTCCATCTTGTTTAATGTATCACTTAAAGCTTGTGTTTCCTTATTTATTTTCATTTGGATGATCTGTCCCTTGGTGAAAGTGAGGTGTCAAAGTCCCCTACTATGATAGTGTTACTCTCAATTTCCCCTTTTATGGCTGTTAGCATTTGCCTTATGTATTGAACTGCTCTTATTTTGGGTGCATAAATATTTACAACTGTTATATCTTCTTCTTGGATTGATCCCTTGATCATTATGTAGTGTCCTTCTTTGTCTCTTGTAATAGTCTCTAAAGTCTATTTTGTCTGATATGAGAATTGCTACTCCAGCTTTCTTTTGATTTCCATTTGCATGGAATATCTATTTCCATCCCCTTACTTTCAGCCTGTATGTATCCCTAGGTCTGAAGTGGGTCTCTTGTAGACCGCATATATATGGGTCTTGTTTTTGTATCCATTCAGCCAGTCTATGTCTTTTGGTGGGAGCCTTTAATCCATTTATATTTACTTATATAATTTATAATTATCGATATGTATGTTCCTATTACCATTTTCTTAATTGTTTTGTTTTTGTTTTTGGAGGTCTTTTCCTTCTCTTCTGTTTCCTGCCTAGAGAAGTTCCTTTAGCATTTGTTGTAAAGCTGGTTTGGTGGTGGTGAATTCTCTTAGCTTTTGTTTGTCTGTAAAGGTTTTAATTTCTCTGTAAAATCTGAATGAGATCCTTGCTGGGTAGAATAATCTTGGTTGTAGGTTTTTCCCTTTCATCACTTTAAATATGTCCTGCCACACCCTTCTGGCTTGCAGAGTTTCTGCTGAGAAATCAGCTGTTAACCTTATGGGGATTCCTTTGCACGTTATTTGTTGCTTTTCCTTTGCTGCTTTTAATATTTTTTCTTTGTATTTAATGTTTGATAGTTTGATTAATATGTGTCTTGACGTGTTTCTCCTTGGATTTATTCTGTATGGGACTCTTTGCACTTCCTGAACTTGATTAACTACTTCCTTTCCCATATTAGGGATGTTTTGAACTGTAATCTCTTCAAATATATTCTCAGTCCCTTTCTTTTTCTCTTCATCTCCTGGGACCCCTAGAATTTGAATGTTGGTGCATTTAATGTTGTCCCAGAGGTCTCTGAGACTATCCTCAATTCTTTTCATTCTTTTTTCTTTATTCTGCTCTGCAGTAGTTATTTCCACTATTTTATCTTCCAGGTCACTTTTCCGTTCTTCTGCTTCAGTTATTCTGCTATAGAATCCTTCTAGAGAATTTTTAATTTCATTTATTGTGTTGCTCATCATTGTTTGTTTGCTCTTTAGTTCTTCTAGGTCCTTGTTAAACGTTTCTTGTATTTTCTCCATTCTATTTCCAAGATTTTGGATCATCTTTACTGTTATTACTCTGAATTCTTTTTCAGGTAGACTGCCTACTTCCTCTTCATTTGTTTGCTCTGGTGGGTTTTTACCTTGCTCCTTCATCTGCTGTGTATTTCTGTTTCTTCCCATTTTGCTTAACTTACTTCGTTTGGGATCTTTTCGCAGGCTGCAGGTTCGTAGTTCCCACTGTTTTTAGCGTCTGCCCCCAGTGGCTAAGGTTGGTTCAGTGGGTTGTGTAGGCTTCCTGGTGGAGGGGACTGGTGTCTGTGTTCTGGTGGATTAGGTTGGATTTTGTCTTTCTGGTGGGCAGGACCGTGTCCAGTGGTGTTTTGGGGGTCTGTGAACTTAGCATGATTTTAGGCAGCCTCTCTGCTATTGGGTGGGGTTGTGTTCCTGTCTTGCTAGTTGTTTGGGATGGGGTGTCCAGCACTGTTGTTTGCTGGTCGTTGAGTAGAGCTGGGTCCTAGCCTTGAGATGGAGATCTCTGGGAGGGCTTTTGCCATTTGATATTACATGGGGCTGGGAGGTCTCTGGTGAGCCAATGTCCTGAACTCAGCTCTCCCACCTAAGAGGCTCAGGCCTGACACCTGGCCAGAGCACCAAGACCCTGTCGGCCACACAGCTCAGAAGAAAAGGGATAAGGAAAGAAAGACAGAAAAAATAATAATAAAATAAAATAATGTTATAAAAATAAAAAAATATTATTAAAAATACAAATGTAATAAAAAAAAGATAGAAAAAAAGAAGAGAGCAACCAAACCAATAAACAAATCCACCAGTGATAACAAGCACTAAAAACTACACTAAAAAAAAAAAGCAGACAGACAGAACCCTAGGACAAATGGCAAAAGCAAAGCTATACAGACAAAATCACACAAAGAAGCATACACATACACACTCACAAAAAGAAAAAAAGGAAAAAAAAATTTTTTTAAAAAGGAAGAGCCACCAAATCAATAAACAAATCTACCAATGATAATAAACTCTGAATATTAAACTAAGATAAACGTATAACCAGAAACAAATTAGATGCAGAAAGCAAACCCCAAGTCTACAGTCGCTCCCAAAGTCCACCTCCTCAATTTGGGATGATTCCTCGTGTATTCATGTATTCCACAGATGCAGGGTACATCAAGTTGATTGTGGAGCTTTAATCTGCTGTTCCTGAGGCTGCTGGGAGAAATTTCCCTTTCTCTTCTTTGTTCACACAGCTCCTGGGGGTCAGCTTTGGATTTGGCCCCGCCTCTGCGTATAGATCGTCTGAGGGCGTCTGTTCTTCGCTCAGACAGGACGCGGTTAAAGGAGCAGCTGATTCGGGTGCTCTGGCTCACTCAGGCCGCGGGGAGGGAGGGGCACGGAGTGCGGGGCAAGCCTGCGGCGGCAGAGGCTGACATGACGTTGCAACAGCCTGAGGCGCGCCGTGCGTTCTCCCAGGGAAGTTGTCCCTGGATCATGGGACCCTGGCAGGGGCGGGCTGCACAGGTTCCCGGGAGGGGAGGTGTGGATAGTGACCTGTGCTTGCACACAGGCTTCTTGGTGGCGGCAGCAGCAGCCTTAGCGTCTCATGCCCGTCTCTGGGTTCCACACTGATAGCGCGGCTTGCACCCATCTCTGGAGCTCGTTTAGGCGGTGCTCTGAATCCTCTCTCCTTGCGCACCCCGAAACAATTGTCTCTTTCCTCTTAGGCAGCTCCAGACTTTTTCCCGGACTCCCTCCCGGCTAGCCGTGGCAAACTAGCCCCCTTCAGGCTGTGTTCATGCCGCCAACCCCAGTCCTCTCCCTGGGATCCAACCTCCGAAGCTCGAGCCTCAGCTCCCAAACTCCACCCGTCCCGGCGGGTGAGCAGACAAGCCTCTCAGGCTGGTGAGTGCTGGTCGGCACCGATCCTCTGTGCGGGAATCTCTCTGCTCTGCCCTCTGCACCCCTGTTGCTGAGCTCTCCTCTGTGGCTCCGAAGGTTCCTCCCCGCCTACCCCCTGTCTCCACCAGTGAAGGGGCTTCCTAATGTGTGGAAACTTTTCCTCTTTCACAGCTCCCTCCCAGAGGTGCAGGTCCCATCCCTACTCTTTTGTCTCTGTTTTTTCTTTTGCCCTGGGGAGCTTGTTGCCCTTGGGGAATTCTGAGGTCTTCTGCCAGCGTTCAGTAGGTGTTCTGTAGGAGTTGTTCCACATGTAGATGTATTTCTGATGTGTTTGTGGGGAGGAAGGTGATCTCAACGTCTTACTCCTCTGCCATCTTGAAGGTCCTCCCCTCCCTCCTGGTCTTGAGGGTGAGGAATGTGTGGGACAGTTTGAAACTGAATTTCCAAAGTCACACTGGAGTTTGTAGCAAAGCAAAGTAAAAACAAACAAACAAAATATCCAAGACACAGAAGGGCATTTGATGCCTGGCTCCCCAGCGGCCCATAGGAAGGAAGGTGGATGCCTCTCCCAGCCACTGGGTTTATTGCACCTTCCTGAGGTTCTGGCAGCTTCCCCTGCAGAACCTCCCTCTTCACTACCACCTCCACGCAAGCCTTTGGTTATCTGAGGGCAGCTATATTAAATGGATTTGGAGAGCTCCATTCATCCATTCTCCCCAGCCCATCCACAGCAGCAACCTGCATCCACAGGGGCTCACCCAAGCCATGGGAACAGAAATAAGGGAATGCAATGAGACTTTTATATTTGGACATTTATAGAGAACTGACTAAGGAGTCTGCAAAAAACTGAAGTCTACAAGGACTCGTTGGTGAGCTGGGCAAGTCTTTAAATCCCCTCAAAACCTAGAAACTCCCAAAGCAGAGTCCAAACTGAAAACTCAGCCTAAGCTGATAGAAATGTTAGAAGGAAAGAGGCATCTCCATCTTCCCTTCTTGCACATATGGCTTCAAAGAAGATGAAGAAAGAACTACAAAGCAGAGAGGGAACCTGCCAGATGGAAGATTGGGGTGATGCAGAAGTTATAGAGTAGTGGCACCATTCGGGGTACATTTTCCTTGATGGGGGTAGCCAGAAACCACATAGACTTTGCATAACCAGCCACAAGCCTTGGAAATATATCAGGAAAACCAAGCAAGCAGTGTTCCTGAGCTCAACAAGGCGATCAACATTGGTTTGCTACCTTCTACACAACAAAATACTGTAAGGCAAGACCATGGAGTAAAAGGAAATGTATGCATTTTGAAGCCAAATGAAATACTCCGGGCTGAGCTCCAGAGGATACTCCTAAATTCTTCTTTTGTGGGGGGAGGGAAGAAGGGGCTAAATTTCATTAGTTAAAATCTTTTAAAGCATCGTTTCTATTCAGCTTTTGAAAATGAAGAATTTGCCTTTTAATGACAAATCTGCATTTCATCACCAAGATGGAACATGACATCCTTGGCTTGGTTATTCTCCAGAGAAGCAGGCCCTTGTTTGTACAGTGTGCTTAGAATAGAGTAGAGACAAAGTCTACAGCAAATCTATTTCAGGCACAGAGAGTGGTTGCATACAAACATATGAAACTAGAGCCACGAACAATGTAGCTTCTATTCCAAGTGGTCCAAATCCCACTTAACAAAACTCTTGAAGGAGTTTCATTATTCTATTGTTTCCAATCACAATTCCAAAGACAGGACAAGTCACTAATGTAAGAAATATTTTAGAATGACTGAAAAAAATATTATCAACCTTTGGATAATGTAGGCCCAGTATGTCAGAAGCACTGTGTTAGGAGCAGTTGTGTCAAAAGCAAGTTTAAATAACGGGCAATGGCAAAGGGTTGGGTATTATATGCTACTATTGTAACTGAAAGTGGAGGTCCGGCTGCTCGCTGCTCAAAAGCCAATTAAGAGGCAAGGTTAGTGGAAAGGAAAGTTTGCTTTATTTCAGATGCTGGCAACTAGGGGCGAGGGTGGACTCCTGTCCAAAGGCCAACTCCCTCCCACTAACAACCGGTGGGCAAGAGCTTTTATAGACGGAGGGAGGGGGCTACATGCAGACACAGCACAGTCAGCTCTGACCGTCATCTTGAAATTGGTCATCGGTGGTCTGACCAGCGTCGTCTTCATTGTTTTAAGTACAGTTAGTCTTCAGTTCCAGGGTCAGTTTGTTCCCACTTCCTTGAGGCCAGTTCTTGGAATTGTGGCAGCTTAGGTCATGGCTACAGTCTGGTCATCATGTAGTTAACTTCTTCCACCTGATGGGGGGTTTCAGTATTTACAAGACAGCCCACAGGATACGGCTCAGAATACTATCTATAGACCTTGAGAAGGAACTAAAGGTACTTGACTTTGCTTAGTGACTAAACTATTATTTTGTCCTATTTGACTGTTTTCCTTTGCTTCTGCATTTTCTCACTTCTCTGATTGAACTTATTCTTTGGCTAAAGTTTTTCCACAGACAAAAGGCAGGCTGAGGACATGGGGGGAAGGACCATAGGGTCCTGCTCCATTTCACTATCATGCTTCAAAATACAATGCCTTTACAACTACATAATGAAATGTTATTTATAGCCTGATTTTATAGTAACTTTTTCAGATTGCAAGTGAAAGAAGTTTTGCTACTGTAAAGAATAACTAAACCAGACTGAAGTGGTTGAGACTGACTGAAGAACACCTCAGGCATGTGTGTGGTCATAACACAATTATAATCAGCTCCATTCACAGCAACTCATCACTCTTGTGGAAGGCACCGAATTGGTATCCAAGAAGGAGAACTCCAGGAACATGCCCTCTGCAACTGTTCCGTCCACCAGCACCAAGACTCGATGAGAAGGAGAGAAATGGAACAATATCTGTGATTGGAGATGGATATTTTCCCATGAAATATCCAGATAATATAGGCAAAGGTATCAGTGGCGAGACTGGCCCCTCTCCCTGGCACCAGTGAGCGTATGTTCCCCATCCCTTTTGTACTGAGGAGGGGCTTTGGGACCAAGGGAGTTAAGAGTGTGTATATATGCTCTATACACTCTTTTCTCTCTTTTGTTTTCTGTGGTTACCTTGGAGGCCACGTGGTGGAGATGGAGGCGATAGAAGACAGAAAGAGACTGGACCCCGGCTGTTTTCACAGTTCAGAGCCTCATCCTTCCTCCCAAATCATATAAGACAATGATAGGAGGAACAAGAGACCTCTATTATGTGAAGGTGCTAGAATTGTGGGGTTTATTTTAACAGCATTGCTTATCCAAATACTGTATACTCATCCTGAATCAATGAGATAATTAATGCAAATAGCCTCTTTGCCTAAAACTGTGGACAGAGCCTGAGTGATATTGAATCCAAGCCCAGGGATATTTATCAAGCGCTACTCAATGTACAATCCAGCCGAGTGGGCAACCATTTCCTCAGTTATCACCGGTCTGCTCCTCATGTTCTTTACATAGAGTAACGCTTACATGTGGAATCTAAAAAACACTGGTGCAAATGAACTTATTTACAAAACAGAAATAGAGTCACAGATGTAGAAAACAAACTTATGGTTACCAAGGGGGAAGGCGGGTGGGGGGAGGGATAAACTGGGAGATTGGGATTGATATATACACACTACTATATATAAAGTAGATAACTAATAAGAACCTACTGTATAGCACAGGGAACTCTACTCAATACTCCGTAATGACCTATATGGGAAAAGAATCTAAAAAAGAGTGGATATATGTATATGTATTACCAATTCACTTTGATGTACAGCAGAAACTAACACAATATTATAAATCAACTATATTCCAATAAAAAATTAATTCAATTGTAAAAACAATTTTTTCATGAGCAACCCGGGCACAAGACAATCCAGATAACTACATCAAAGTCAGTCTTTGATTTCTCTCCAAATACACTGGTGTGTGTATGCGTGTGCGTGTGCGTGTGCACACGCAGGTGTGCACATGTATGTGAATATGTGGTTTGACAATTCAAAGAGGCTTTGCTTTGGGACAAGGTTCATACATCCATTTAAGGCAGGACTCACCAGAGGAGCCAGTTAGAAAGTTCTAGGGGATACTTTGAGAAGTCTTTCCCTGAATTAAAACATATGGCTTGACCAAAGCATCAGTGTGCAAACTCATAGAGGATATCAAAGTGCGATTCTTCATACTCTTCTGAGAGGGAATCATATCACTTTCCTAGACAGCCAAGTTTAGAGATGACCAGTTGGCCAACAGAAGCCTCGTCCACAGCAAGAAGAGGGACTTGATCCCCGGCAGTAAAAACAGCTACTCCACTACTACCCCTTGAACTAAAACCAGAACAAGTTTGCAATTAAACCATTCAAAATGCCACATACATCCAATCCTGTGCCTGGGCCAGGCAGCTCCCAGGCCAGATGGTGTGCAGTGCTTGAAAACTCGGTATTATTTAAATGAAACAAGCATTCCATTGCTCTCAATCACACTGAACAATGAAGACTTCACACCCCACGATTCCATCAGTGGCGCTTCCTCTGTCTCCATTTGCAGCCTTGAACAGATAAATAAATACTCCTTAGATCAAGTTATCTGCCTGGTGTTGCTTAGACGGATGGAGGTTCTTAACGATCAAGTTGGTGTAGCACTGGGTCATCTTCGTCCTCCTCTGAGACCTGCTGCTCCAGAGCAAAGTGTTCAATATGCTGTGATACGACTTGAAGAAAGTATGAATGTGCCTAAGATGACTTAGAATTGCCAGCCTTCCGGGTTGTTGTGGAGGACATCGGAAGGCACCAAGGAATGTTTCCAGGAGATTACAGGTATCACAGGGGAAACTGTTAGTGAGCGCTGAGCACACAGACTGACTTACACACTTGCAAAGATCAGAATCATTGAAGAAGGAGGAGGAAAAGATAAAAGGCAGCCAGGATGCTGTACCCCATTCAGAATAATAGCACCCTCTCCTTCCAATGCCCCTCTACCATATTCCAGGTTCTCTGGCTGACTGGGTGTTTCAGTTCTGTCTGGCTCATACTGGGTTGCCCTCTTTGCTGAATAACCTCAGCGATGAGCTGCAAATGACTGGGATCCTATGCTTATGAAAAAGCAGGCCGAGAGGCAAAGAGCGTGGAGGAGGGGGCAACCCTGCATCCCCCCGGAAACCATCCCCACATCCGAGGAGGACAGAACCTGACATTAACTCCTCCCTCGATGGTCCACCCCCTCCTCCTTGGCACTAGGGATTAACACTCCTACACTTTTGCCAATTCTTGAGAGGAAGCCTTACTCTCCAAGGCTTCCATGGGTGGCCACTGTGTTTGCTCTGAAGACAAGGACTTCTGGGTAGCACGGGCAGAAGAGACAGGAGCCTACAAGACCCAGGCTGTGACAGCCAGGAAGCTAATGTGTGTTACCACGGAATCCACCAAGGGGAAAAACTTTGAAACATTTAAAAAATGCAGGTGCACAAATTACTCATGCCAGGAGCAGCGGTGGCACTTTGTAATAAAATCTTATGTTTATTTTTCACTGTTGAATACACATACCTTAGTGTTCCCAGAGAGAGAAGCCTGCAATGCTATCCAATGAACAGTTTGCAGATGGATTAAATACATGTACCAATGAAATAAAACGTGCAGATTTGGGGTTTTTTGCTTCCTACCTTAGCTCTGGGCCCAGAGCTTCCCAGTGATGACACGGGAGGTTTGTGTAAAGATTTGAAGTCTAGAAGAAGTAGTTTAAAGAGTCGGATGGAAAAAGGACACAAATGAAAATACTTCTGCATGAGCCTGAAAACCAAAACTTAGCAATGAGTGATTCTAGCTTTGGAGCCCGTGACAAATGATAGCAAAGCGAGGAAATTTCCAATGGTCTCATGGTGGGCAGGGCAATGACCACCCAAGCACGGTGGGATTTATCAGTCAACAGGACTGCCGGCTCTTGAGGCAGCTTTGAGAAGGGAGAGCATGGGCCACATGTAAGGGTCTTTGTTTTTAATATTTTTTTTTCTGAGGCATAGAGTTTTCAGGGACAAATCTTCAAGTTACTACTTCCTAAGAACTGATTCATTTTAGCCAAAATTTATTTCAAGCCTAATAGTTGAATAGCACGGTTATTGGCACTGCAGAGAGATATCAAAATGTACAAGACAGGGTGCCAGTCCCCACTGCACTAATTATCTAGAGAATTTCGCCAGTCGTAGGCTGTGTGGCAGAATTCTATGAGATATTCCTACAGTAGACTCCACAGAGGGAAGGGAGAGATTCCTCTGGAAAGGTGATCAGAGAGATTATGAAGTGAGGGCAGGCCAGGCTCCAGGCTGTAGGTAAGATGCACGAAGCAACGCTCAGGGAGAGAAGAGGTACCTGGGTTTGCGAAGGACAAGAAGACTTCCACAGATGCACAAGGATTTGGTCAGGAAGGGGGAAACGAGCACCCTAGCGATGTCCATTGTCTGTGCTGCTCTGCTGGCCCAGAAGCATAAGCCATGACTTATGGGGCCTCTTCGTTCTACAGACAGCCGTTTGGACCCTGGGCTTCTATTGTTTGGATGGGCCCAGCCCGCTGTCCCTGGGAACCCCTCAGGTGACTACTCGAACTGGTAACAAAACTCCAGAACACAGGTTGAGTAAACACCACGTGTGCACGACACACACACACACACACACACACACACACACACATCCCAGTGCTACCCTGGCCACTCCCCATCCCCTCCCCCCTCAGCGAGTCTGGGGCTGGGCTGCTGTGGCAGCTGCCCTCCTTGAGGAGAGAGGATGGCAGATTCGGGCCCGCCGTGCAGGGAGTTAGCATTCTGTGTGCCTATTATCCTAGGAAGGAGGGAAGAGAGGTCACAACACGAATCTCGATTCGTGTCAGCAATCCTAGCATGGACACCCAATGGCCTGCCTTCCTCCAGCCTGCTGGCAGAATTTGCATCTGCCACAATGGGGAGCCCGATCTCCTGTGTCTCCAAAGCGTTCAATCTGTTTTGATTCTCCAGGCCCTCCTCGGAGGCGGGTGGAGGTGGAACCAAACGTTGTCCTCCTCGGGCACGACACGCCAGATGTTGCGGTGCAGGGAGGGGCTGGCCTCGCGGTCGCCTCACTCTCTCCCCCAGGGGCCAAAAGGGACAAGGCCGTGGAGAAGAACCCAAGAGCCATTTCCTCCCTGCTCTGCGCGCCGTCCCCAGCCTGCTCGAAGTCAAGTCATTGGCGTGTGCAGATTGATCCGCAGTGCAGTGTGGCTCGCTCAGCGGGCGGATCGGCTGCGGCATCTGGACAGCCAGGCCTGCCGGTGTGTAGGACCCAGCGAGCCACCAGCAGCCATCTTGGTTTGTTTTCTGCTAGTTGGTTGGTTGGTTGGTTGTTGGGTTTGTTGGTTTGTTTCAGCAACCACAGATGAGAAGGAGAAAGAAAGAGGAAGAATATACCTCCACCCCCCTTCTCTCCTGCAGGTGTGTCCTGAGGTTTAGAATCTTCTTTCCCGCTCCAAGCATTCTGGGCCGTTTTCAATTCTACTTGTGCCCACTCTTCAACTGGGATGAGGTTGGCGTTGGCATCTGAGCCACCACCTGCTGGAAGCTCTTTAGTTCCTGTTTGCTGTGAAGCTCGCTTTGAGTCTTGTTGCCTTCATGGCTCGTTCTGTGGAAGAGAAAGGAGCGTTTGGGTCTTGAAGTAACTCCTGGTAGGTCGCCGGCTTCCTCCCGATGGAGCTCTGACCTGCCGTAGCCTCTGTGAAGATCAGCTGTCTCCAGCTTTAGTATTTTTCTCTGTCTAACAGGCAACAGCCCTAAGAACGACTGTCTTGGAAGAGGGAGGAAGAGACGGGGCTGAACACTGCCATGCGGGGAAGGGAGCCATTTCTAAAGCCCTTCTGAAATGTGCAGCTGTGAACTCAAGATACGGATGGCCGTGGAGCTTCAAGCAGGTGAAAACATTAGATGAAAGGAAATGGAGTAAGTGCTGACAGACTGGGGAATATGACTCAATCAGTGGTTAAAATCAATGGTCGAAGGCTGCCTGCCCCCAGCAAAAATCAATGGGAGAAAAGGACTACTGGCCCAGATTCCTCCTAGTTTTGTATGTGTCCCAAGACCCGACAGAACTCTTCCTGCTCTCCTTGTGCCCTGCCTCAAACGATAATTTAGGCTATAACTTAGGCTGCTCTCCGAAAATATCCTGGAAATCTAGCCTCCTACCCTGGATTAAGAAAGAGGCGACTACTGTTGTAATGAGCAACCTCCAATCTCAAAGGATGAACACAGTAAGACTTCAGGTCTCCCCCACTCAAAGACCAAGATGGTGTTCCTCCCCTGGCAGTTTTCCTGGGTGGCCCTTTCCCAAGCCGTGACTCAGCATCCAGGCTTCTCCCACCTGGAGAAGCTTCCAACTTTATTCCAGGGCCTGTAGAAGCATTAGAGAGGGTTGGGAAGGCGCATTGGGTACTTAAGCTTCTCGGCCTCGAGGTGACGCTTACGACTTCTGCTCACGTTGTATTTGTCCTTTGGCCCCGTGTAGATGTGACGAGTCGGGGAAATGGAAGCCCTGGTTAGATATCTTCGGAGTTTGGATATTTGGCTGTGCCACACCCTCCTCAGATACCACCTACATCCCCTCACAAGTAAAATCCAGAATCCTAGACCCACCTATTGAAAATGTTTCCATATTCCTACCTCTCTGGACCTCCTCTTTGTTGCTTCAGGAACCCAACCATCACTTCCACTTGCCTTGGTCCAGTTTAGCCTGTTCTGCCATCTCTTCCCTCTTATTGCCTAACTTTTATTAAACTTCATGGGACCTATTTTCCTTTGTCTTTATACTTTTTGGTTGTTCTCTGGAACTCCTCCAGTTTCTATGCCTGTAGGGTTGGTTCTTGTCCTTAAGGTAAATTATTTGCCTTAGTTGTTACAGAACCACTTCCCATTGTGAGCAGTTTCAAGCTGCAATTTAACAAAATTCCTGAGATGAGAACTGCAGCTGATATTAAAGTGATTATTTTTTATTCCTGCCTTCCAGGGCCCCAGGAGGTTTTTCTGAGATGCCATATGAAAGCTCAGGTTATCCAACAGCAGATGCCCCAGCTGAGACACAGTTTGTATCACAGTGCCCAGCTCAGATCTTACCCGTGATCTGCTGAAGATGTCTACTGAATTTAAAGATGCTGAGATGCCAAGGAGTTATTATCAAAGAAGTAAGACACTGTACTCCTCCAGGAAGAATCTCCAGCCTTCCTACCTACTCAACAAATCATCCTTAGACTCCTACTTTCCACTACTGTTTTCTCTGTAACTTACCTTAAGTGGAACCATAATGTCATCGCCTATTTAAAAACCTGTAATGGGGCTCGTTGATAGTATCAGCAAGGCCACATTCCTCTGATGTTTAGGGGACTCCACAAACTGGAATGCCTTGCTCATGAATCATTCAATCATCCACCCACCAAAGAAATGTTTACTGCCCACTATGACGTGCACTGTTTGAGGCATCAAGGAAATAAGACTGAATCAACATGGTTTTTTGACCTCAAAGAGGTCCTAATCTCATACAGGAGATAGGTAGAAATGAAGACAACTGATTCTAATACAGTGCAAGCCCTATCTTTTTGCTTTGTTCAAGACACCAGGTTGGTGCAAAATGAAAACTTGCTTAGCTCTGTTTTGGAAGGGAAAAGATTGGAGACAGTTTTGCTTCAAGGAGAAGATAATACTTCCATTGGGTCTTGAGAGATGAGAAAGAATTTTCTTTATAAACAAGAAGGGAAAGAACAGGTAGGAAAAGAACAATCCAGGCTACAAGAATAGCCTTTGCAAGGAAATAAAGGCATACATTTGTAGTGCAGAATGAAAAAAAATCTCAGTGAGATAGGAGCTTAGAGAGTATATGAGGATGCAGGTGAGAAGGAAGTGGGAAATGGCAAAAATGGTTTTAGGTAGAAAAATCTAGAATCCTGATTGCTGTGGCTTAGGATCTAACAAGGCTTTAAGAAGAAGAGAAGGAGGACAAGCTACTCTTCTGAGTAGCTTTCACCATGAAGAGGAAGTCCATCAGTTCTACTATCCAGGATGCCCATGGTGGTCCAGCCATTCTGCTCTCTGCCCACATATTCATAGCTTTCATTCCCAAAGCCCCTTCCTGCTCTGTCCCTTTGCAAATGATACCTTCTCCACATCCCAAACCTTGCCAAGTCTTTCTCAAACACTCCGTTCCACACTGATTGCAACCAGAGTGACCACAACCATGCATAATGGCCCTACACCCAAAATCCCAGTTCATGTGGAATCAGCCTCATGCCGTTTGTTCCTGACTTATATCTAATACTTTCAACTTGAGAAGTTTTCCTTTCCCTAACTAGATTGCAATTCTTCCATGGGCTGGGCTGAGTTATCTTCTACCAGTGGTGTCTCTTGCTACACTCAGCAGGGAGCTGGCCAGATAGAAATTGTAAATATGTATCTATTGATTAATTGAAAGGGAACATCTGTAAGGTCATCTTATGCTCACCTACATTAGAATTACCTTGGGTGGTGTTAGAGTACAGATACTGGGAGCCCAGTCCAAGATCTGCTAAGTCAGCTGTCTGGAGGGGGTAATCTGAATGTTTAATAAGTGCCCTAAGTGATTTTTGTGAACACGGAAATTTGAGAACCAGTGGCCTAGGGCAGGGGTTGGCAAACGTTTTCTGTAAAGGGCCAGATAGTAAATAATTTAGGCTGAGCGGACCAGATATGATCTGTATTGCACATTCTGCTTCTTTGCTTTTTTCCCAACCCTTTAAAAATGGAAAAACAATTTTTAGTTTGCGGGCTGTACCGAAACAGGCCACAAGATGTAGTTTGTTCACCTCTGGCCGAGAGGATGGATCCCTCAGTCTCCTCGAGAGTCTTCAAGGACATGTGAAATCCAACGGCTCCAGGTGTGGACAGACCAGAGAGAAAGCGCCACTTATCTTCCTTGCAGGGAGCGGGGCATCCTTGCCCTACAAACTTTCCTTGATCCCTGGAATCTTGGGAATGTGTCCAGGCTTCTTGGTGGATGTCATCTAGTCCAACCAGCACCGTGGGACAGCCCGTTCCCTCTGCCATTCCTGGGGCCCACACCCCGTGGCTCACATTAGGTCTTCTCAGTACTGTTACATTCATAAGGCATAGGATGCACAGAAGCCACAAAGGAGATTGCAGGTCCCAAACCCCCTGTATCTCCCAACCTGTACTTAGCAGATCCCTTTCTGCAGGCATCTGAGTATCAGTTTCTAAATGGCCTCAGGACTACCTGTCAAATCCACCCTCCACCATTCCCTGCTTTAGGTCCTCCACCAGCCGTTTCTCTGGGGAAAGCGGAAGCCCCATACCATCCTGCCACGCACAGAGTTTGACAGTGGTTACAAGATCACTCTCGTCTTTCAGCTCCTCAGTGAGGTGTAAATTTGCACAAGATGCTTCAATATATTTTCCTTGTGTGTTCTTCAGTATATCCAGGCTGCTGGGTGAATTTCTGACAGTTCAGTGTGTGCTGTCGGCGCCCTGTGTTAGGGACCTGCCCCTGACCCTGGGTAGGACTTTTAAGCAAGAAGAGCCAGAATAAACACACACAAACCACCCTTTGTAGCGTGTGTCTGTGCCCAGGTAGCCCTCGGTTATCTGCGTGTTCAGTACTCCCGAGGTGCTGACGAAAAGGGTAGTGAGTCCTCCTTCCAAGGTGATTTGTAAGCAGCCCTGCCTGAGGCTGGAGGTGGACAGAATGACCCCTATGGTCCCATCCAGCCTTGGGATCCTATGATTTCTCACCTGAGTCCATTTCGTGCTCTGGGCTTATGCACATCAATTAGAAACACACAGTTGTTGCTTCTAACAGGAGGGAAGAAAATGAACTATAGCCATCTTCCTATCCGAACCAGACCTCATTTTTCCAAGTCACCACCTTACTCTCATCTGTAAAGCACTAAATAGCCTGAGACCCAGTTATCTTTGTGACAATCTCTCCCCAGGTGCTCCGTTGTGGTAATTATGCTCAGTGGGAAGGCTCTAGCTGCCTATCTCTGAAGTTAAACTCATTAAGACAAGAGGCTGAGAAATCTCCACAGAGGGTCCCCGCCCTTGAAAGGATGGGCATTCCCCTTCCTTGGCTACCGGGATTGGGGGTTGGGGGCGTTTGGGGTCGGGTAGAAGGCTCTGGATTGCCACAGAGCTTGCTTTAACCTGGATTTGCTGCTCTGATTTGTGCTTTGAGGAAGAGCCTTCCTATCGGGTCAGGATAGAGAAAGAGCAGAAGGGAGGCCATGAACAGCTTCTGTTTTATGAAAGGAAGTGTGGTTGAAACAAAACCATCAAGGCTGCTTATTCCAAACATTGAATATGACGAACATGTTAATTTGTCCATGTTTCTCAAAGAACTAACTAAAAAGGAGCTTTTCCTCTGTGACATTTCAGAGGATGGCACATTTCCCCTCTACTCTGTGAACAGAGTAAGTTTCAAGAACACATGTCGGGTAGATAGGACTGGCGGCGAGGCCATCTAGGGCTTGGGAGGAAGGAGAGGGTTCTGCTCAGAGAAAGGCAGCAAAGGACAGAGCAGGGCACAGAGATGCTCCCTGGGCGGAGGTCCTGAGCAGACCAGGGACCAGACTGGACTGAAGTTGAAGAGAGGGAAGGAGAGGGGAGGGAGAGCAGGAAGGAGTGTGAACAGCCAGGGGCCAAAACGGAAACTCTAAACCGAACAGTAGGAACAGTTTGGTTGATAAAGGATGAACAGTCTTTTTTTTTTTTTTTTTTTTCCG
>NW_020174563.1:1217684-1320336 GCF_003031525.2 Neophocaena asiaeorientalis asiaeorientalis
AGTGTGGTTGAAACAAAACCATCAAGGCTGCTTATTCCAAACATTGAATATGACGAACATGTTAATTTGTCCATGTTTCTCAAAGAACTAACTAAAAAGGAGCTTTTCCTCTGTGACATTTCAGAGGATGGCACATTTCCCCTCTACTCTGTGAACAGAGTAAGTTTCAAGAACACATGTCGGGTAGATAGGACTGGCGGCGAGGCCATCTAGGGCTTGGGAGGAAGGAGAGGGTTCTGCTCAGAGAAAGGCAGCAAAGGACAGAGCAGGGCACAGAGATGCTCCCTGGGCGGAGGTCCTGAGCAGACCAGGGACCAGACTGGACTGAAGTTGAAGAGAGGGAAGGAGAGGGGAGGGAGAGCAGGAAGGAGTGTGAACAGCCAGGGGCCAAAACGGAAACTCTAAACCGAACAGTAGGAACAGTTTGGTTGATAAAGGATGAACAGTGTTTTTTTTTTTTTTTTTTTTCCAGTACTCGGGCCTCTCCCGTTACGGAGCACAGGCTCCGGACGCACAGGCTCAGAGGCCATGGCTCACAGGCCCAGCCGCTCCGCGGCATGTGGGATACTTCCCGGACCGGGGCACGAACCCGTATCCCCTGCATCGGCAGGTGGACTCTCAACCACTGCACCACCAGGGAAGCCCAAACACTCATTTTTAATGGATTTGTGAGATGGAAAGGAAGTTTCTGAAGGAAAAACAGTGAAAGTTCAGATACAAGAAAATCAGAGCCTGGGATAGGTACTTCGTTATGAAGAAAGAAATATGTTCAAGGAAGAGGAAGAAAGAGGGGAACTAGAGGAAGATCTAAGGTATTCTCTAGGGGAAGAAGAATGTTCTGGTGTCTCAGATTTTGATGGGAGGTTGGGTAAGACTTTTTAAGAGAAAGTTTTAAAAATTCTTCATTTGTCTTGTCTAATGAAATGAAATGTCAGGGATGACCTGTGCTTAAAGATAAGAAGTGAGAAGCGTCTCTGCGGTTGTGTAACGTGTAGCTTTTCCAGTCAAAAATAAACATCATAAAGACCACATCCTATGTGTCTAGGTTGGACACCAATATTATTCTTATAATGGTCAAGAAGGGACCACCCTACTCGAATATCCATCTGTGACAATACCTGGAAGAATCCTTCTACACTAGACTTTATGAAGACAATAAAATCATTAATTGAAACGACTGAACATATGCTATGAAATGAGAACTATATGCAATAAGCCATAAAGTATAATTATATGCAAGAAACCATAAATGAATCCATACTGGAAGTCTGCTATCAAGTTCCATTTATTCCACATAAAAGAAATAGTTACAAACAACAACAGCAACTTCATAGATGGCTGTGGATAAGACTAGTCTTTGTTTTGATTTGGTTGAGATTTCTTTTATTTTGCATGTCCAAGGCTTTCTAAACCTCTTGAATGTGTCCCATAAAAGTCCTCCCTAGAATTACCGCAAAGTACTGGGTTTACTGGCTTTTAAATTACTCTGGGTAACTTAGAGCAGGAAGAAGAGAACCCAAGGTATTTCTTCCCTGTCTTTCTGCTTCAGGTGGCTTTTCTGCCATTACCTCCGTAGTCCCGGATCTTCGGGACAGTCCCTCCCTCTGTGACTCCAGTCGCTATTGACCTCTGGGTTCTGGAAACACTGCTGCCTCCCTCTGACCTTTAAGACCTAGAGGCTTCCTGATGTTATAAATCTCTGGTTTGCTTTCCCATCACCTGTATTTTTGGTTTTGTTTTTCAAATCTTCCAATCCCTTTGTAACCAATACCCCACATAAAATCCCTCTACTGCACTGATGCAAGCTTTGTTCTTCTGACTAGATTCTGGCTTGACACAGACACTTAGTGCTATTTGCAGAAAATGATTTGATAGCACATGTGACTTTTCAATTAAAAAAGCAGGGACTATACTCATTTATTGCTAAAGAGCATTTGATTTTCTCCAATGCCCACTTCAAAATACCTGCTGCCAGAGAAATATTACTGGGGAATGGTTTTTTCCACTTTGGGGATGGCTTGTCTGTCACCTGAGCTGTATCAAGTGAAGATGGATCTATACTGTTCCTCCTGTTGGAAGAATAACTTCTAGCAAGGACCAGGACTCACAATGCTTCGCTCATTGAGCAGAAGTGCTGAGTCTATGGCATCCCCTATGAATCACTGTTAAAATCCTCCATGGCTAAACGATTGGAGTTTTACTGTCTTGCCATTTCACACTCAAGGTGGGCACAGAAGCCACCTGGGTAGTTTGTTGAGCAAAAGAAACAGAGATAATTTCCCAGTGAGGAAATGTGTGTGTGTGGGGGGGGTACTTCCCTGGTGGCGCAGTGGTTAAGAATCCACCTGCCAATGCAGGGGACACAGGTTCGAGCCGTGGTCCAGGAAGATCCCACATGCCGTGGAGCAACTAGGCCTGTGTGCCACAACTACTGAGCCTGCGCTCTAGAGCCCGCGAGCCACAACTACTGAGCCCGCGTATCTAGAGCCCATGCTCTGCAACAAGAGAAGCCACCGCAATGAGAAGCACAAGCACCGCAACAAAGAGTAGCCCCTGCTCGCTGCAACTAGAGAAAGCCCGTGCGTAGGAACGAAGACCCAACACAGCCAAAAATAAATAAATTAATAAATAATAATAATAATAAAGAAAATATGGGGGGAGGGAAGAAAGAGGGCCCACCTCCAGAATCTGAGAACATTTTTGAGATCCCAGGAGAGAAGACACTGACCACCTGAAAGATATGCTGGTGTATGTAGTGAGTTCGGAAAAGGTAATGTTTAAGAGGCATTTTACTAAGGCATCCCAGGGGAGATGGACACAATCAGAATGAGAAGGGATGATCAGAGGACCACAGTCAATAATTCTAGTCAATAAACACTTTGAGAAACACCTTCTATATGCTAGAGATTGTGCACTGGCTCAGGGAATAGGGAGAAATAAATGAAACTGTTTCTGCCCTCATGAACTAAATAAAAACTGAGTTGAAAGGGATCACAAAGAATTAGGTGAAAGGATACAGATGGCGTGTAACATACTGTGGAAGTCAAGGTGTGAAAAAGAGAGAGGAACTGAGGAGACAGAAGCAAACCTGGGTATAATGAAGACTTTAGAGAAGAACAGAAAATAGAAGCTTGACTCCTCCCAGCAAGATGGTCAGGAGAAAGATTCCCATTCTGACACCAGCATGTCTTGTACATACAAAGTCAGATGTTTCTGTTTGCCCACATGGCCATTCTTGTATAGCATCTTGCCAAGCATCTTTGTAGTGCATTCTTGTTCCAAATGGAACTCGATGTGGAAGGATGTACACAGAGGGGAACTGGCTTGTTTGGGGTTCAAAACCCCAAGTTTTGTTCCCTGGTATCCTACCCCCCAAGAAAAAACTATCACGAAAATCCTCATGTCCACTAGCTGTTCTGTGTTCTTGGACACGTACCTCATATTGACATTGTCGGTAATTAGAGTTAGATCCACATGGAAACTGTGTGTATTTATCAAGGACCGAACAGAATAGAATTTACTCTTTGGTACATAGGCACGGTAGGTCACCATCTCCATACATACAACTCTGGTTTGCTTTTTGTGTAGATTTTAGAGATTTAATTCTTAATTATGAGTTTCTTTACTTTGCCAGTTCTTTCTCCTACTGTGAGGACCTTTGCATGTAGTTTGCATAGACTATTTTTGTTATTGCAGACTTACATACTTAGGAGTTACTTGTTTCATAAGACAATTGAAATAGTGTAATCATGTGTTTTTAAAGCTTAATGATAGACCTTTACGTAGGGTGACACAATTATGACATCTAATCTGGTTGTAAAGTTTCTGCTTAAAATTTCAGGAGGGAAAAAAAAGAATTTTCCCCTTGAGTTTCAGGGTCTCAGGTGTATTCATATTTCTTTGGCAAATTGCTGAAAGGAACATATCTGCTTTTGATACTCAATAAATGGGAATTTTGAAGACCACAAAAGGGGGTGAATGTTCGATTTTCATCTTATTTTTAATTTATATAGCTGAAAAAATGACAGAACTTTCCTTGCATTTAAATTCACTCTCCCTTGAAATCATAATACAGGATGTCAAAGTCAAAGAGTCTAGCGTGAACGTTCCTGTTATCTGAGTTCATTATTGAGATGGGATAGTTCCTTATTTCTTCCTAATTTATACCCCCTTTGGAATTTGCCTTTGCTTTCACTTAGGTCTAGACTATAAATCAGCAATACAGATACAAGAATAACAAGAACTAGCATCGTTGAGCCTTTACGTGTTCCAGGCACTGTGGTTTAGGGACGTTATCTCAAGGCTCAGAGAATTCAAGGTTTTAAAATCTGCAGAGTTGGCCTCTGGGCACAGTTCAAACTGATCTCCAGTTACACCTGAACCGGGGAAGAGACTGTATTTTACTGATGTGTGATTCTCAGACAGCCCCACTCTTTACTTCTCATGACGGAATTGGTATTTAACATTCTCAGCACAGGAATGCCAAGGAAAGCCATGTAGCTTCAGTGGCCGATCCCCCTCACTCTGTCGAAGGCCTTTGTTAGAGCTTATTGACGCTGAAGGAAATCTGCCCCAGTGGGGGCTTTTAGGGAGCAGAGGCAAGGGGCAACTGCAGCCTGAGTGCAGGAAGTCATGAGGACGCAGTCGGCAAAGACGTCACCAAATCCATCACCAGAATGACGGTGTCCTGAACTGGTGTCAGGTTATCTTTTAGGCTGTGGGTGGGTGGCTCTCAGAAATGCACTTGGCCAACTGCAGGGTACCCAAGCCCTCACGGAAGGGCAAGTATAATCCCCGTGGCTCCTCGTGAATCAGCCATGTAGTTAGCACGATGGCTCTTCCTCTAAATCATGGCTGCATTATGTCAAATAGAATTTGCCGGCCATCAGCTTGCTGAATGCAGTAATTGATCATTATTCCCCAAGAAAGGTAAAAAAAAGCAACAATTAAAGAAGCCATGTGAGAATTTATTAAAGCAAGGAGGAAAGGAAATCTCCAAAAGCCTTTCATCAAGTTAACTGCAAGGAGACAAGGAGAAATATAGAAATGGTACTTCAGGTCCTTCATTGATTTGCTCGGAGGCAAAGCCCTGAAAAAGACAACTGATCAATTCAGGGAAGGATCGGTTCTGCTGGATGCCTGGTCATCATCCCCCTGTGAATGGCAGCATATTAACTGCAGCGGTGCTGGCTCTGAGTGAATTTCTTTAATGTTCATTCATTCATTATTTGTTAATTCATTATTAAGTGTGTCGTTCGATTATAGGGGCTGGTATCACCTAGCTACTGTTGCATTCTGTTCCACCGGTACCACTAATGCTGGGTGGTCAGAAAGAAGAAACAGAGAAAAAGGTGCACTGAATTTTCTTACAGTTTTAGATGGGGGTGTAATATCAATAACTTTAATGGAACTGGAGTTGGTGCCCTGATAGGAGCCCTGCTGCTCCTCAAATAAATGGCTTCGCTCCACCTCAGCATTTATCTGCCAGGGCTCAGCTTTATCAGGGCACCAACTCAGATTCCATTAATGTTATCTCTTAATTAGCTATGCGATTAACCTGTGTTACTCCTGCACGATAATGAGTCGAAGACAGAACCAGTGAAGTTCAGCTGCCTTATAATTCCCTCTCCAGAAGCCAAATCATTCTGGAAACCATTCCAGGAAAACAAACACAAAAACAAAACAAAACAACTCAAAGCCGTTCTGATTCTTTCTTGCCTTGGATACAAGGGCAAATTTTGCACTCTTTGGAGGGGAAAGCAATTGGGATTTTAGCTAACATTTATGACACTTGGTACCAGACACTGCTCTAGTGCTTTCTGTTGATTATCTCATCTACTCTTTACAGCAGGTCTGTAAGGTAGGTACTATGACTATCCCCGCTTTACGGAGGAGGAAACTGAGATACAGAAAGGTCAAAAACTCTGTCCCAAGGTCACACAGGTGGGAGATGACTGAGCCAGGATCCAAATGCTGGCAGGAGACAGGACGCCTGGGCACCCAGCCACTTCTCTGGGATGCTGAGTACAGGACTCAGCAGGAAAGGAGTCAGCAGCAGCAAATGCAGCCCCCGCGCCCCCTTTGATGCAGACTGTCCCCCAGGACCCCCTAGGACATCTCCCTCCCCCAGGACACCTCTGCATCAGGCACACGCCCCGCTGCACAGGGCTAAGAAGAGCCCTGGCAGCTTAGATTTTCTGCCTGTAGAAATTTCTCTCCAGTACATCTCAGGGGAGCCAGGGCTTGCACTAGTGGACTTGGATGGCCCTGAGCAAAATGTAAAGATGGAAAAATACCTTGGCTCGCCTGCCTTTCCCCTCTTTTTTCTATGTCGTTTGTCCCCTCAAAGTCAGATCCCCTCCCTCCGCCGTCTTCTCCCCCCTTTCCCCCTCCTTGTCCCACAGACACAGGCCCCGGCCCTCTTTTCTGCTGAAATTACCCAAATCATCAGAAACATACTGTCTGGACAAGTGAAATTGAAGAGATCGTGACCTCATCGACACTGCCACTGGTAAGACCAACCTGCCCTCTTCCCTCCGGCCTCCTCTCCTTCTTGGTGAGGGGCAGGGAGGGGTGTGAACAGAGCCTCATGTTGGTGGAGGGGACCCTGGATGAAGCCCCTAAAATTATCCCATTGCACTGCCCCTTTCCCCTTCCTAGCCATGCCAGAGACCCAGGCCCCTGTACCTAGAACAGGACACTTTGGACATGATGGAGACTTGCTCCGGCCAGAGGAGAAGAGGCTCTGTCGTCACCTCTTCCTCCTGCTTCCAGTCCTGGTCCTGCTTCTCCACAGTCCTAGCCCTCCCCCATCCAGTGGAATACATTTAAGTGGTTTTTCCAAATAGGTTTTAGTGCTTGAAGCCCCTTTGTTAGACCACTGACCTCCCTTTTCTCCCCACTTGGAATATCCCAACACTTCAGACCCTTCCAGAATCCTAGGGCTTCTGATTATTTACAATTCCCCCTATTAAGATCAGACCTATAATACATTATAAAGAGATGCGATGGGTGTCTGAATGTCCCATTTTATGAATTGATGTCAATCCACATACAGGCCCTTAAGATGCCAAAGTCAGAGATACAAAGGATCGGTTCTTTCTACAAGCAGGTTTCATGTAAAGTGCATTGCTTTTAGGTGATTGCTGTAGTATTATTTCATATAAAATATAAAAATTAAAAATAATCATCCTTTGGGAGCCATATTAAAAAACAATGGCCCTAAGGGATACAAAGATCTTTCTTTGTTGTTGTTCTGTTTGAGGAAACACCCAACAGTTCTGCCAGGAATTTATCTAACCCTTGACTAGACCTCTGTGGCCTTCCCCCACTTTTGTTCCCAGGCTGGGAAAACATGAAAACAGCTTTTGTTTTATAGTTTCTATAGGCAGCCTTCTAGGCAAAGCCAGAAAACACTGCTTCTGTAGGAATTAAAGGAGGAGAAGAAGATGCAGATGAAGAAGAGGACAGGGAAGAAAAGGAAGCCGCCTCCATCACGTACAGAGAATATTAAGCACAAAAGACACTTTAGTTCACGTTTTGATTCCATTTCTGCAAAGGGTGGGATAGAGAGGGAGGGTGGATGCATTTGACCGCGTTGTCAGGACAGACCAAATTCATCCCTTTTCAACTAATGGAGAATTTCGAAGAAGGTAAATGCTGCCTGTCTGATATTTACATAGGGCATTAAAACCCACAAGTCTCTTGTGTGTGTGTGTTTTTCCCAAAGACTCAAAGACCAGTTTATCATCTAAGACTGGATTTATTTTCAAAATAATGTCTGCCTCTGTGAACACATTTTCTCTCTGAGAGCCTGAGCTTGTTTTTAAGGCAACATTAATGACTAACGGTGAGTCATCCAGTTTTGTGGCTTGGTACAGTAGTTTATATTTATGTAATAGCTTAAAATTCAACTTTGAGCAATGTCCACAGCAGGGAAGGACAATTAGTAAATTCATTAATTGTGCTTTTGTGTACACTTTTTATTCTCAAGGCTAATTATTTGTTTAAATTATTTTGCCTCTATCAACATTGTTACCACATGAAAATACTTCAGCTTAGGTTTCTGGTATGAAATATAAGGCTTGGGAAGTTCAGACATTCTTCTGAAATGTAATCAGCTGGCTAATGACTGGTACTCAATATGGAGCCTTTTATTTAAGCACAGAAGCAAGTAGTTTGGGGAATATAAGTGCACAAAGAATTATGATTCACGCCGCTGCCTGTCCTTCTCTGATGTAGACAGTGGACATCTTCCATGTTTGACGTTTAAATATAGTCAGACTCTGGTATGCCATATGCTGGAATCAAGCAGTCTTGTGCAAAGTAATCTACAAAACAAAATGCATCGGTTGCCAAGCCAATACACCAGAGTACGCAATAAAAGTGAGGCTTTACTCTTTTTTTCCACGGAGAGGGATGAAAACCTCCACCTCTCTTTTCTAAATTCTCCGGAGGTCTGGGCTGTAGCTATAAGATGAACCAGCTGCCACTGGAGCTGATGCTTTCCAGTTCCCAGTTCCAGGTGTGTGGCCTGAAAAGAGATTGATGACGTGGCGTAGGCACACACAGTTTTCTCCACCAGGTAGAAGGGAGCCACGGCGGAACGTAAAAACAGGCAGCCCTTGCTTCTCAAGCATCTTCCCAGCCTGGCTGAGTCCTCCGGGAGATGCACAGTCCAGGACGCGCAGAAGGAGACAGATGAGAAGAGCTTGCTCAGCACCTGCTGAGTCCTGGTGCCAGGCTCGGCATTTGACCAACAGGTAGAATCATCGCAACCTCCCTATAAGGCGGGCATCATTGAGTCCCATTTTCCAAAAGAGGAAATGGAGGCCAGAACATGGATTGGAACCAGACGGTGTGACTGCAAATCCCATGGCCTTTCCATCATACCGTGTAGCTTCCCTGGCATCTAGCACGTACCTTGCCATAGTACGTGCTCCATTCATTCAACACATATTTATTAAAGGCAAGCTACATGCCTGAGGATAGAGCAGTAAACAAGTCAGATAAAGATTCTTGCCTTCAAAGATTTTAGTGATAACTAGATGGATGCATCCCACTCTAGTGACAAATGTGTGTTGACTGAGGTTTGGACAACTGCAGGCCAGGCCTGTGGCAATAATACTGTAGCCTCATTACCATCTCACAACCGTCTGTGCCCCTGCTGTGTCAACTGTTTTCACTCCAGCTGAGAAAAGCTGAGGACTCTTATCAAGCCCGTGGACAAGTGGGAAGTCTGCGGCCCCGTCCCAAGGGCCCCAGTTACATGGAGGGCCAGTTAATGAAGGTGCCGGTGGCCGGGTGTGGATCCACTCCCCCTTCACGTTCCGGCGGGACTCATGTAGGAAGTGCCATCACCTGGGCAGAGTGGGCTCTAGAATGTGCTTCTGCCGTCACCACAGGAAAGCAGAGCTTCCCCCAACCAAGGAAACTAAGGAAGGGATGCGGCCCACCCCAAACATCAGAGAGCACAGAGGCAGATTTCAGGCTGAAGTTATAGACAAGGAGGATGTGTCTGTCACTCCACAAGGGCTGGCTTAGGTGTTCAATGTTTGTATTTTGAGTCTGGTCACCCTCTAAAATTGGGTCCGATATTCACCAGAATAAAGATAGGAAGGACCTAGGAGGTCATCTAGCCGAGCACGGCCTGCGGAGGGTCCGTTTCCACACAACACTTCTGGGGCTCTTTCTCCGCCTGGTTTAGATGTCCCAGGGGTTGGTGCTTCTCCCTGTACCCCAGGAACCAATTCCAAAATCCACCTGTAGTACATCTGACACTAAAGATGTGGCCTGGGTGGGTGTCTACTTTTATTTATCCAAAGCACTGAACAGAAGCCTGGTGTCATGAAAATTTCCTGCACCCTCCCCTTCTCCCCACGGCGCTGTCCCACCCTGCGCCGCGCCTCTCAGCCGGGAGGCCCCAGCCCGGTAGCCAGGCTCAGAGCAAACACACTGGCGCCTGGTGGTGTCAGTTCCAATGCAGCTCAGCAGGGGGAGCCACGGGCTCCGGTCTGTCCTGCCTTCCAAGCCTGTGCAACCAGGAAAACAACTTCTCAAGCAAGCTGCCATCCACGCGCCTCCCACAAGGCTTACTTCTCAACCCAGTCTGCACACCCTTTCTGGAATTAGAGTAATCATGTATGTGCCCAAGGATTTAGCTACAAGATGTTCATCACAGTATTGTTTATGGCTGTGAAAAATTCAAAAAACAATCACCATGCACAGTGATAGAAGACTGTTTAAATAAATCATGAATAAGCCATATGGTGTAGAGCAGCGGTCCCCAACCTTTTTGGCACCAGGGACGGGTTTAGTGGAAGACAATTTTTCCACGGACCGGGGCGGGGTGTCGTGGCAGACGGTAATGTGAGTGATGGGGCTCGATGGGGAGTAGCAGATGAAGCCCCGCCCCTCTCTCGCCTGCCACTCACCACCTGCTGTGCGGCCCGGTTCCTAACCCGCATGGGTCTGCGGCCCGGGGATCGGGGACCCCTGATGTAGAGAACATTATGAAGCCATTAAAAACAACACACCAGAAGAGTACTAATGATATAATGTTTTCATCATACTACTCACTGAAAAACATACGTTACAAAGAGTTTCTGTAGCACACTTACTCTTTCTCTAGTTTTTTATAAATGTACGCACAAAGAACAGAATATTGACATCACTATCTCTTAGTAAAGGTCTGACAGGTAATATTTTCTTCCCTGCTACTTTTCAACCTTTTCTACAATGAATACTTGTTACTTTTGCAATTAGATATAGAAATGTTATTTAAAGACATTAAAATGTCCTTCCTCTGGAAATGCTGCATTTCCCACAGTCATTAACAGAATCCCTATAATCAGAGGAAGAAATGGGAAGACAATTAGCCCCTTTCTCCTAGCTGGCTGCTGGGTAGCCTGGGTGTGAGGACGTCTCCAGGAGAACCATGCTGATGACAGCTGCAAGCTGAGAGTCAACCACTCAGCAGCTCCAGCTTCATTTACTAAATGGACTCCTGAAAGGCCCTTCCCTCTGCAGAGAACATTAGGACTAAGGAGTTTCATGCTCATCTGAGGAAACAAGAACACTGGCCCAGGTTTTTCTGAAGTTGCATCATATGTGCAGAGCCAGATGGGACTTATTGAAGATCCGCCAGTAGCTTTTGTAGCATACTTTCCCTGAAAAGGGGAACCTGAGCCAGTGCCTTATCCTTGCACATACAAGTAACGTTGGCCAAGCCAGGATAGGGCCCTGAGATTGATTCTAAACTACCCCTGTCCCCAGTGTCCTGTCCCTCCCTTATTTGCTCACCAAACTCCTACTTATCCTTCATGGCCTGGACCAAGCATCACCTTCTTATAAATTCTCCTCAACTCCCTAAACAGAGTTGGTCTTACCTGTCTCTTCTCACTGTCCCTCATATACAATCCAATTGTTGCATTTGCTGTACTACGCTGTCATTATTATTTGACGTTGAGTCTGGCTCTCTTACTGGACTTGAGGGTAGGCGTTCGCTCTTATCTTTGTATTCCTAGTGACCGGTGTATCGCAACCATTTAATAATAAACCCAAAGGTTGCAAGCCATTACAAAGCTATAATCTGCCACTGTTTCTAAGAGTGGGGAGGGGGGAGAAGAAGAGGTTACGTGCTCCTGACTGAGAGAGGGTGCGCCCGAGTGTCCTGGAGTCATGTGCACTGTGGCCAGGGGCTGCCTGAGGGGACCTGGGGGCAGAAACCTCTTTCCTGCTGCTACAGGAAGATGGGGGCTATAGAAAGCTGAAGCTTTCTGATAGAGGACTGCCTTGGAAATAAGTCATTAGGAATATGATGGGGTAGATGGGTAGTCACATGACATTCTAGAAAGATCATAGCTTTGGAACAAGATGCACCAGAATTTGAATTCTAAATCTGCAACTTAGTATGACCCTGGGCACATTATTAAAATTCTTTGAGTCTCAGTTTTCTCACCTGATACTGCTATTTACTTTGCAGCGTTGTTAATATTATTAAAGATCATGGTTGCAAAATCCCTGGCACATAGTAGGCATTCACTAACTAATGGCCTTCGTGACTCCACAGTAAATCAGGAGCCACATATAGTGCATACAGAGTTGTTCCTCTAGGCAGAAGCCAAGGTAAGAGGGCACAAGAGAGCCTCAGTTGACCCTCAAAGAGAAGGGAGCCCAGGAAAGGACTGGACCCCTTGAGTTCAGGTGAATGAGCTTAGCACAGCACATTATTCTCCTCACTTTTCCAGAAACAGAGAAAAGGATGGGAGTCTCCCTAGTGACGCTGACCTGCTTGCAGCCACCCAGGAGACTTAAGGCAGGGAGTGAAAGATTTCTCTGAAGAAGTGACAGCAGCAGGGTGGCCCCAGAGCCCAGGGGTGGTGCTTGGGGCGGTACAACGGCACTGCCCACCTGCATGCAGCAGAGTCCCGAAGGCCCCGGCCACTGCACTGGGCACTGGGCAAGCCACAGGCGGGAGGTGGTGTCGACCACTCACCGGAGGAAGGACGCTCAGCCCGTGTCCCGCCCTCCCCAGGGCCCGGAGCGCCGTATCAGCAAGGGTGTCAGCAGCTCATTCGGAACCCACGTTTTCTGTGTCAGAGCGGCCCCGTCTCACAGCCAACGGGGAGCAGGCGGGGGCAGAGGCTTGAGGAGGATCTTCGTTAGACAGGCAAGCGGACATATCTCTATCTTTTTCCCTCTGGGCCAGTCCCTCCAGTAGGACCTCCATCCTTCAGTCTCAGCTTGAGTAGCACCTCCTTGCGGAAACCATCCCTGACCCCCTAAGATGGGGGTAGCTTTCCTTCTTAAGCCGCCTTTGATGACCATTGCATCTGACACCTCCACTGTAACAGTCTGTTTATCTGCCTATCTTTCCTGCCGAGATTGTAAACACATACAGGCAGGTACCGTGTCCGTATCCCTGATACCCACCACAGTGCCTGGTACATAATAGTCACCCAATAAATATCAACTGAATGAGTGAGTGAATGGTGAAAGAACTTTGTAAATTGAAACCTACCACTATATCTACTGATAATACCCATATATTATCAGTAGATATAGTGATTTGGAACATTATAGCACAGGGAACAAGCATGCACTTTTTATTTCTCTCCATTAAGACACATATACACATGTACCCACATGTACCCAAGCAACCATAGGACCAAAAATTTAAGAACACTTCAATTAAATTAAATTCAACAAATATTTATTGGGCATCTACTAGCTGCCAAGCACTTTTTTAGGTACCTAGGATACATCATTGAACAAAACGACAGGCACTCTGATAAAATATGTCATTCTAATGATTTCTTTGAAAACCTGCCATACAGCCAGGACAATTATCTCCTACTTTAAGTTTGTATTTAGAGTTAGACTCCTTAAGATTCTGTTTTGGTTCGGACATTTCTAGGAGTAGAGTTCATCATGGAATCTTGAAAAGCAGACCCATTGGGAGATGATTTGTCCTTCACTATAGCAAAGACAGTGACTTTCTGTGGATTACACTGATTGTAAAAATCCCCAGGAGGTGCCTGTTTGCAAAACCATTCATTGGACATACCCCCTTGACTTTCAATGTTCTCCTCTGATATGAGCATAAGCAAATGGCTTCTGTTTTTACCTCTGTGTTTAACTTTTATTAAGTGAGGACTGAACTCATCTGTCTTCTTTTCCTAACAAGTGGAAATACAGCTTCTGTGAAGATCCTCTTGAGTTTATCATTCAGCTCCTAAAGAAATTGACTCTCATATTTTCCCCTCTCCCAGCTAAGATAGGGACATGCCCATCTGTTGCTGTCTTTCTGTACAGTGGGTCCATCTACTGACATCACGAAATTGCTTTCAGTGAGTCAGTTAGCTTTGTGTACAGATGAAAATTCTATTGCACTCCTGCTGAATGAAGATGTAATCCAATCACTCATGGTTTACATGTAAGGAACTAGTCAAAAGGAAGAATGGGATTAAAGATTATAGGTGCTCTGTGACCACCTTGATCACTACTAGGAAAATGATTCATAGTGCCTGCTCTGTTCTTGGCAAGTGAGTGATACTGTCCTCCCGTGTAGACTCAAGTCATCAAGAATTTGTTGTTAGTAAGTGTCCAAACCTGGGGCGAGCCCGTGCACTATAGGAGAATCAAAAGAAGATGACACAGCACCTGCTCTCAAAAAGGGTATCACACTTCTACTGAGGAAGCCAAACTTAAATAGTTGAACAACTAGGAGATGCTTAAAGATATATGGATCTGACTGTAAGTATTTGGAGAACTAGAGGAAGAAGAGATCTCTGGGCTGAGGCAACTCACAGAAGACTTCACAGAGCAGATGGGACTTGAAGATGGACCTTGAAAGATGGAGAGGTTTGGACTGGAGTGAGTTTGAAAAGAGGACAAGCCAAGAACATGGTGAGAAGAGTTGTCAGATGGGGAGGGCAAGGACATCATCCAGGCTGCCGTGGATGGTTCCTGTGCAAAAGGAATCAGTAATAAGTTTAGAAAAGATAGTTTAAGTCAAACCATGGATGTTACTAAATGCTGGGCAGAAAAGTTTAGATTTCATCTGATACGCTATAAAAAGCCGATACAGAGTCATGAATGGAGTAGCCATATGATGAAAGTGGCTATAGAAATATTCAGTAGACAGCAGCCTTCACAGTGGACTAGAAAAGAGAGTGGAGATTTTTTTAAAAAGTCAGTCAGAGGGGAAAGCTGTTGAGAAGTTCAGTTAGAGTCCCAGCATTGTGATATGAAAGAGGAGTTGACACGTTTAAGAAATTGTGAAGGAACAGGATTAAAAATTAGGATTGCTTAAGGATATAACAGGGCAGAATACAACACAATTCTAGAAGGGCAAACAACAAATTCCAAAATACAGCACTTACAGCATTCACAAGATAACCTCGGTAAAGTTTACCGAAAAACAAAACAAAACTAACAAACAAAAAAACCCTTACAAACCAACAGTGAAAATGTAAAACATATTAGAAAAGTGGGCAAAGAATATGAATATAAAAATTTCCAAACAAAATCTAAAAGGCTATTAAACATACGAAGTCATGTTTAACCACACTAAAGAATGCAAATAAATAAAAAGATACTGTTTTACCTATCGATGTGGATAAAAGTAAGAATAATTTTTCTATTAGAACACCTAGTGTTTGCAAGGAATACGCTGTTCATGGGAAAGCTGATGTACACCTCTGTACAGCGATTTGACAGTATCAAAAAAATCTAACAAACATGCTTATTCATCGTGAGCCCAGGTTTTCTACCGCTCATGAGTCATTTCTCATGTATGTATATCAAAGCCTTTCTCATGGGTGATGTATAATGTCCAATAAAAAGATGTTGGAGGTAAGGAGTATGGAATGTTGTACAGACCTTAAAATCATTGAAGAAAAATATTTAATACATGGGAAAATGTGCATAAGAAGTTAATTTAAAAGGCAGATTATAAACAGCTTGCACTATATGTTCCTAATTTTAAAAATTTTGTGTATATAAGTCAAATAAAGTATGTAGACTTTGGATTCTAAATCAAACAAGCTAACTGTAAAAAGACATTTTGGAGACAGAGAAAATCAAACATGGACTAAGTATTAGATGAAACTGAGTATTTGCTATTAGTTTTGTTAGGTATGATAATGACATTTCAGTGTTTTTTTTTTAAGTGTTCAGTGTTAGAGACACATACTGAAGTGTTATAGGGTGAAATTATATGGAATTTCCTGCACAATACTCAAAAATAAATGAATTAGATAAAACAAGAATGACAAAACAGTGATAATTATTAATTATATAGTTTTCTCTATTTTGAAAATTCCCATAATAAAAAGAAGTCCGAATGCTGCAACTAAAGATCCCACATGCTGCAATGAAGATCCCACGTGCCACAATTAAGACCCAGTGCAGCCTTAATAAATAATGTTAATTTAAAAAAGAATGCAGAATGCTGCCACACTTTAAAAATAATGTATGTGTATGCATAGAAAAAAATTAGAATTGTAACCAAGTGGATACAATGATTATTGCTGGTTAGACAATTAGCTCATTTTCACTTTCTTGTTTTTTTATAAACATATTTTTCAAATTTCCACAATGAACATATAAAAATTTTATAATCATAAAAGAACTCTATATGTGCCTTTTAAAGTGTCTTTTGTTTTGACTTTAAAGAGGTAAAAAGAATGGTGACACCAATAGCTGAAATGGAGAAGATGAGAACCAGAGAGGGTGTGGGAGGGAAGCATACTCAAACAGAACTTGTAGAAGCAGCAGTGTTGGTAGACATCTGGATAGAGCCCTGAACTTAACTGGAAAAGGGAGCTGAGATGATGACGGAATTGAGAAGGCAGGGACCCTGAGTTTAAATCTTCGAAGTATGTTAATATTATATACAACAGCATTGCAAATTTACCTTGGGAATAACGATTTTGAAAACTGAAAACTTTTTTCTCTCATTTATTTATTCTACATGATCCAGGTACTGTTCTGGATGCTAGGAGCACAGTGGTGAAATAGAGGGTCTTGAAAAAGTCCTCATGGACTTACAAACTAGCCGCAGAGAGAGAGAGATTAAACTAAAAGCTACACAAATAGTCAATGGTAATAGCTATTACGAAAGAGAAGTACAAGAGGCCTTGAGAGCCCATAACAGAAAGACTCACCCTACTTTTTAGGCATTCTGGGAAACTTTCCTGAGGAAGCCTTGTTCCTGAAAGATAAACAGGAGCTCAGCAAAGAGTGGGGTAGCAACATTCAGACCAGGGGACAAGTTTACCCAAAGGCCTTGATGCTAAAACAAAAATGATCATTTGAGGGACAGAGAAAGCCAGAGTGTCAGAAGCAGAAAGTGAGGGATAGAGAGGCCTAAGATGAAACTGGAGAGGGAGGCCACAGAGAACATGCAGATGTTTCTGGTCATGATAAGGATCATTACTGTTCCCTTATTTTATTCTAAGCATACGGGAGGCCATTAGAGAAGGTCAGGTAGAGGGTGGTCACTGCAGTGCGTGCACCTGAAGAGAGGTCTTTCCAGGAGTATTCAGAGGCCCATGAACAGTCAAGGTGGAAGAAGTCGATGCTTTGGACTGGGGTATCGGCAGAGCAGGTGGAGAGAAGTGGGTAGTTTAAAGAGACTTAAAATTTCCAGAAGGAGCAGGTAAACTGGCAAAGGGGACTGGGAAGCAGCTAGAGCAGTAGTAGAAAGATCAGGAAACCAGCATCAAGGAAGGCCTGTTTTCTGGAAGGAAGGCGTGGTCAAATGGGTTGGATGTTATAACGCTGTACCATGGATAAGCCATAAGCAGATCCAATGTCAGGTGGACCCATTGCTATGAAATTATCTATGGATATATATTTTGGTGACATTAGGGTATTAGTACTTGCAAAAGTATGGCTATTCTTATGAAGCACTTGTAGTTGGATCCCAGCTCTAGCACTTCCTGTTGGTATGACTACCAACTATTTAATCTCTGGACAGTTTCCTCATCTGTAAAATGGGTATAATAATCCCTACTCATACGACTGTTGGGAGGGTTAACATAATGTATACCACATTCCTCCTGCACTGATGGTGCTTAATAAATAAGCATCATTTCCCCAGCCCTTCCTTTTCTCACTGTTTAGCCTGCTGTTATCAGCTCCCCAAATAATGTGACCCCAGGGACTCTTCACTCATTTCTTTTCTACTGCCCTAGAACAAAGGGAACATAATCTAGAGTGGAAACATTATTTGATATCTGCTTCAAAAACACACTGTGTTTGATGTGTGATGCGGATGTGTAATACTCAGTCTATTAGATATGAATATTAGACTGCTGGCTTTGTGCTGTTTATATTGGTAACACAACCCTGACCAGATTCCCAGCTGTGAGGATGAAAATGTGGGCTCTCGGTTGTTATGGTGCTTTTTCTTCCATCTACTACAGCCAGGATGAGGTTGAATAAGCGTCCAATGTAACAGCCTTCAGCTGAGTTTGCTGAGTTTTTAAAACTCAAGAATCGGGTCTCTCTTGTGAATTTTTTGTACCTCAGATGGCTTCCACACATCCAGGCTACCATAAGGAGCTCCTTGGATTCTATTTCTTAGTGTGGGTTCACCATCCACACCCTGCACCTGTCCCCTCTGAAAGCTCTCCAACACCTGCTTCCCGATGAAGGAAGGGAGGTTAGGCAGGGGAAGACGGGAGAGGAGGAATTGCAGAGGAGAAAGGGGGAGAAAGGGGCTGGGTTACGGTTCCCAGGGATAATGGTGAGGAGAAGAAATAAGAGGAGGAAGAGGTGGAGTGAAGTGGGGAATGGGGGAAAGAGGGGAAAGAGAAGAAAAGAAAGGGATATGAGGAATTAATGTATACTGAGCAATTGACTACTACTCATCTGTTCTCAACCATTTCATTTCATTTCCACAACAATCCTACAAAGTGGGTCCTTTGGTACCATAAGGATCGATCTCCTTCCTGTGACTCCTGCCCTTTTCCCAAGAAATTCTGGGCATCAAAACTATCTTCCCACCCCACAGAATGAAATCCAAACTCTGTAGGATGCCGTTCAAGGTTTCATAGGAACAGCCCCCCAAAGGTGAGGCGACAAATACCAGCCAAACCCAGACTCTTTTGAGAGTAAAAGCAGGTGCCATGTGTAATTACGCTGGGAAGACAGATGAAAACTGAGGTTGTCATGGGCTGACTGGGATGTATGGTCAGCCCCACCCCCATGTCCGTCCTAAGCCACCCACCTTGCCGAGCTACTGCCTTCCCCAAATCTCCCACGCTTTGTCATGTGTGTGGAAAGCTAAGCAAACCCCACTCACCCCACGCCAACCTGGAAAACTCATCCTTCAGCAGGGAGGTCAGAAACAACTGCCTCTATGATGTCCATCTCAAGTTCTCACGGCCAGTTTCCAGAGTGCTTAGAGCCCAGACACTGGACCCCTGTTGAACCTGGGGGTTCAAATCCCAGGTCCACAACCCGCACGCTGTGTATGTTTGGGCAAGTCACTCAAGCTCTCTCTGTCTCGGCTCTCCTTTCTGTACTATTGAGATAATAGTATCTCCTTCATGCGGTGGCTATGAGGACCAAGAAAATTCACAAGTGACAGGGACTGGCTCTGCATGGGGACTTCAGGTGGAGTATGTGATGCACAAGGATCTCGCCAAACCTGGGGGCACAGGCATGCATATGCTCATCTGCACACCTGAACCGCACCCGGGAGGCACGTATTTTCTCCTTTGAGGAAAAACAGAACAAAAATTGTCAAGTGCAGTGTTAAATGCTAAAAAGTTCACAGATCATTTTGTCTGTAATAACCTTTAGTTTTTCTTATGATGATTTCAACATCATCTTAATCAATACAACATGTTAAAATTTCTAACTTCCCTTCCAGGACTCAAACAATTCTCGAAGCTATCCCACGTAGGCTTCTTACTGGCAGGCGCGTGGCATGGTCCCAGAGCGCCTTCAGTGAATAGGAAGAATAGGCTTCCATGTGTGTGGTGCTGTTTCAGAGTCCAGTAACTGTTATTTTACCTAAGATTTGGCTTATTAAAGGGCAGATACTCCTGAGATCAGTAACTGGTCTTTTCTATCTTCAGTTATTTTTACCTTAGTGTGCATACATCTCAAATCCTTAGAGAGGAGGCGTGAGAGAAGACACTGGATATTCCTAAGGGGTGGAAGCAGGAACTACGAAGGCTAAGAAGGGCGTGGAAAGGCAGGACTGCAGGTGCCTAGGATGAATTCTGTCCATGTCACACTTTTTGCTCAGAGCAAAACACTTTTGCAGGGGGACTAATGTTTAGTGCACAGGCTGGGCTGAGCCTTCTGCTAGGAGGACGTGGAGTTAATCCCTCCAGCCCCTGCCCCTGCCCCAATGTACCCCCCACCACACACACACACTCACTTGACCCATTTCAACGTCATCTGCCCGCCGGAAGTCTAGGTTTACAGTGACTTTTGTTGTTATCGTTGTCCTTATGCTCTGGCTGTCATTTTTGAGGCTTTTCCCCCCACAGATTTTAATTGAATGTTCCAGAGGGGAGATACTTTAGCATTCATTTCGAATTTTTGCTTCATATTGTGACCAATTAAAATACGACTAACCACAGAACACACTTTTCTTTTCCTTCAAGCATCACCCCGAACAAAGAGAATGGAGTTTGAACGCCATATTATTATTTTCCATGCTGTTTTGACTTAAGAGAAAAGGTCTTTGTTTCTGTTTTGATAAAGTTCTTTGAAAACTTTTTGACAACCCCAGTTGGGGTTTTTTGCCCCATTCCATGTACATCTTGGGTGGAATTCTCTATAGCCTGCTTTCTCTCCAATCCTCACATCAAACCTCCTTGCGTAATGTAAAGCAGTGATCCCCACTGCATGACTGAAAAGCAAGCTTTGCTGGATGACTTTAAAGGTGATACCAATATGCAGACAGAGAGTGCAAATCCATCTGAACCCAGCCCGGCCTGCAGCCCTCCATTTCTGTTCTCTCGTGACTTTTTTCCCTTTCCCACAAATCTGTGGCAATTCCTCAGGCTCCTGGCCACCTCTCAGTGCACAGCCTTGACTTCTACTGTGCAAGGAAGCTAAGAGCATATTGTCGGTGAAGTGCCCTCTCCTCGTCTGAAATGGATCCGTAACGGCGCCCTTTCCTACCTCGGAACCTCATCCTCTTCGGGAATACCTCCTCCTCCTATGCAGTTGATTCCTTTCCTCTCTTGCTTCTCTGGCATTCCTCTTCTGTCCAGCACATTTTTATTCTCCCTCTCTTCACCATCTCTCAAACTGAAAATATATGCACGATTCCTCCCTCATCTTAACAAACCTCCCTGCAACCCCTCCCGCTGCCCCGTGGCTGTCTTTCTCCTCCACCACCAGATTTCTGGAAAGAAGAGCTCTGGTTTTTCACTGCCTTTTCAACGTCATTCACACACTGACTCACTGAAATCTGGATCTCGCCAGATTCCATTCTAGTGATGGTGTGATGAAGATTCAGACACTCAGACCAAAGTCAGGAAGACCCTTGGATTCAGGCAAGGACTTTGGTAATGGGAACAACATAGTAAAAGAAAACAAAAAAGAAAATGTAGCTTACAAAAATTATGTGCCTCTTGTTGAAAAAATAAAAAATTTAAAAGCAGTTTGTATGTTTCTTGAGCCAAAACTGGTCTGAAAATGCCTAGACCCAGAGACGGCAATAAATAGTACACCTCAGTCGGGGAGGCGGGGAGGCGCCAGGGTCCACACCTGTCCTTGACATTGACCCCAGGGACATAACAAGAGCTGTGGATGAAGACCCTGCTGTCCTGTAAGAGCATGGAGCCAGCTGGGAGAGAATCAGACAAAAGAGAAACAGCGGGACATCCTACCGCTTGTTCTCAAGAATCTCGCGTGAATGTTTATGTGTGCAAAGAAGAAAGGGAGGTCTCCTCCTCTAAGTATGTTCATGCCCATGCATCCCTCTTCTGCTCCCTTTCCTGTGTGTTCTCCAGTCCTCTCCTTGCTTTAGCTGAAAGAGCAAAAGCAGTCTCCTCTGCACAACATGACCCACATCATTTACTACTGGCAGTTGTCTTCTTGCCTCTGTTGGATAAAGTCCCCAAAGTGAATGACAAACCAGGAAGTCCACCACTTCCCTGGGTCTGGAAAGAGGTATCTTCTTCGTAGTCAAGAAGATGGAAGGTTAAGACAACATCTCTCTCTCTTTCTTCCCAAGCAACTCATGCCTTTCTCCCTTGTCCCGCACACATATTCTCCAGGAGGCAACGTCAGTAAAGCTGAGTCCTTCCAACTAAGGCCTCAGCCTCTGTGCTGAGAATGCCAACCAGTGTCTGGCAATGCCCTTCCCACGCGGACTGGCGAGTGCGCTGAACCCATCAATCCATTTGTCATGAACCATTCAGCAGCCAGCGGATGGCCAGTATCAGACTTGTCACTATTGACCCAGCCTACCTTTGAACTTTTGACCTGTAGGTAAAGAGCTTTATGTTGCAATAATAATGCCTGAAGTGTCTAGGGTCTCTCGAAATCCTTACTTTTTAAATGAATACCTTGTCATTACCATTTTACACATAGGGAAAGAGGGAAGGTCAAAGGCTTAATGCAAACTTGGTTTCCCATGTATCAAGAAATAGAGTCTTAGCAATCGACAAACCCTGTGGCCTCTGGAAAGCTATTCATTCTAAGATTCAGTTTCCTCATCTTCAAGTAAGGATTATAGGGTGTTTGTGAGGATAAATGAAATAATACATATAAGATCATTGCACAGGGGGCTTCCCTGGCGGCAAAGTGGTTAAGAATCCGCCTGACAATGCAGGAGACACAGGTTTGAGTCCTGGTCTGGGAAGATCCCACATGCCGCGGAGCAACTAAGCACGTGCGCCACAACTACTGAGACTGCGCTCTACACCCCGTGAGCCACAAGTACTGAGCCCGCGCACCTAGAGCTCGTGCTCTGCAACAAGAGAAGCCACTGCAACGAGAAGCCCGCGCACCGCAATGAAAAGTAGCCCCCACTCTCCATAACAAGAGAAAGCCCACGCGCAGCAACGAAGACCCAACGCAGCCAAAAATAAAGAAATTAAATAAAGAAATTAAAAAGAAAAAGATCATTGCACAGGACCCAGCTACACAGGGCTGCTGCATTGCACAACTCCACCAACATGGTGCGGCCAGGCATATAAAGCACAATATGCGCAAGGCCCCCTAGGGTTATTCAATCAACAGCCATGCTGGCCACAGTCTGACACATCATACTTTCTCTGTAGTGTTAGCCATCATTATTAGTTTGGAAGTTTTTCTTCTGGTAACAGCAGAGTAGGTGTTTCAAAACAATCCTCTCTCTGATCATAAGAAATATTGAAAAGAAACATCAGTTTAATGACGCTGACAAGTTGCCAAGGCAGTAAGAAATCACACTGTCAAATCCCAGAGAGGAAGGAAGCCCATTCAAGGCTGCCTTTCCCCTAGAATGGTGGTTCTCCAAATGTGGGCACTGAGTAAGCAGTAGCACCTGGGAACTTGTTAGAAATGCACATTCTCAGGCTCCACCCCAGATCCACTGAGTCAGAAACTCTGAAGTGAGACCCAGAAATCTGCTTCAACAAACCATCTAGTTGATTCTGATATACCCTGAAGTCTGAGAATCGTGGCCCATCAGGCACCTGTAATTCTGAAAGCACAGTTGAGAGACTGAGAACTGGGCAGGAATTCTGCCAGTCTCCAGGGTCTGGGGACTCAAAGCTTGGAGCTCAAGGCCTGCTGGGTAAGCACCCCAGGCAATTAGCTGGGAAACCAAAGGGCCATACCCAAGAAGTAAGAGTGAACTGGAAATACATGCATCTTCACAGGGGCTAACGTTTCGTATCATATCCATTCCTGATTGGATGAAGGACCTGGGATTGCTAGTGCCCTTAACCCAGCTCCTTTCCAGCAACAGTGACAAATCCTTTCTGAAGGAAAAAAACATTATCCAGTGTCTCAAATTTTCTCTGTCAAACACTCAATCAAAAATAAGTGAGAACTCACTTCCATCTTGCTCCTTATGCCATTCACTCTGGGAAGGCAGATTCTGGGTCAGAGGGCTCTCAAGCAGCTCTTTGGAGAGTCCACGCACTAAGAAACTGAGGCCTTGGCCTTCTACCCACAGCCACATGAATGCACCGATTTGGGAGGGGATCTCACAGTTCCAGCCAAGCCATGAGATGACTACAGCTTTAGCCGATACCTTGATACCACTCATGGAAGTGCTCTAACTAGAACCATCCACCTAAGCTGGCCCTGAATGTCTGACTCATAGACACTGTGTGATAACAAGTGTTGATTATTTTTATTTAAACACTAAGTACTCAATAAAAAAATAACTGGGCATACAAGAGGATAAGACTTGACAAACAACCAAGATTCTAAATGGTGATAAGGTTCTAAATGGGTGATATAAACAAACCCATAGGCAATAGAGTATTTAGGGAGAATTTTCAAATAACTGCTTAATTTTTCAAACATTATTACTGTTTCACTATAATTTCATGACCATCCACCTCAAATGGGTCATGAATACTGTATTCATGTATCCATACATGGTATATTGGTCAATTCAATCTCTTACTTTCTGTGACTAACAGATCTCCTCCACTCTCTTCCCCCACTCATAGCTTCCCCTTCACTTTCAGCCTATGATCTCATCCACTTCACACAGGAAATCGAGACCATCCAACAAGAACGCATTGGCCTTCTGATCTACAAACCTACACCTGTGCTTCCCTCCCTCCTTTAAAGATGGAAAAGCTAAAGTCAATTCTTTGGCTACACTTTACCTGTGACTCCCTCCCATCCCCTCAGGAACCTCACACTTAACAATAATTCTTTTTCTTTGATATATTCAGACGCTTCTTCTCGAGCAAACCCTTCCCATTGGACTTGTTAAATCATCTTAAATCACATTTAAAATTACTCTTCAACTTCAGTTCTGCCTCTCTTTTCTTCCCTTCACACTAAGTTCTAGAAGAATTTTTCTTAAACTTACTATTTCCTCTTTTAAACACCTTTCACTCAATACTCAACACACTCCCACAGGGTTTCTGCCCCGTCACCCCAGTGGTAATACTCTTGTTGAAGTCTCAGGGACTAAAGTCAGTGGATGAACACTTTTCAGCTCTCTTCTCCCCTGTCTTGGCAATGTTTCACAGAGTTGAACACAACTCTCTTCTATGAGCCTTTCCTCCCGGCTTGTACGATATTCTCATGGTTTCCTTCCTATCTCTGTCATTTCTCATTGTTATTCTTTTTAACAGGCTCATATCCCTCTACCTGACCATTAAATGTTAGTGTTTTGCAGGTCTTGGTCTTTGGTTGTATTTTATATAAACTTTCCCCAAATAAGCTCATCCAAGCTTACATCTTCAATTATCATGTATACACAACTTATCTGCTAATTTATATATCTCTAGCCATGGAGAAGCTGGGGAGAGTATGCCCAGAACCTTCTCCCGAATTTTCTTATCAGGTAACTCACACTTTTCCTGGAAAGGAAAGAGTAAGGGTGGGAAGACAGGCAGGAATATTGCTTTGACAGAAGCCCTCTCAAGGAAACATGAAGACAAGGGAATGGAGTTTTCACTAACAAACAGTGAAATAAAATTAATGTGTAAATATTAGTGGGACCTTATTTTCACCTAAAAATTTGGTTATTTAAAAATGTGAGCCAGTGTAACTTTTTTTTCCTGGTTAGTGGGTTAATGTACTCTTTCTACAATTTCCTTTGTTTATCTTGCTCAACTGTCCTATTATTAATCGTAATGGTTGTGAATTAGCACTTTAGAGTTTGTCATTGAGAGGGTTTACTTCTCTGGTAAATGGAGTGTACTTAGATGCATACGCCTCTGATGTTAATTTCCTGAAAGTTTTTTTTCTTAATATGACAACATTTGCCCCTGTACTGGTTCAAGGCATTTGGTTAGATATACAGTGTTCATGCATTGTTTAGGGCTCTCGAAATATGAATATGATTGTACAAGTTAGAAATACTTTCAGCTGCAAGTAACAGAATATCCAACTAACAGGGGCTTAAATATTCAAGACATTTAATTATCTCACGTACAGGAAGTAAAGATGTAGTTGCATGTTGATGTACTGATTCAACAAAGACATGAAGCATCCAACTTCTTCCTGTTCTTCTGTTTACCATATCTAAAGTGTTGACTTTTCATTCTCAGGCTTGTTACCTCACGGTTGCAAAATGGTCAGTATGGGTCCCAAACATCCTAATGATGTTCAAGGCAGGAAGAAGTGAAAGGTTCAACAACAGTACACTTTCTCTTCAAACACTGTGCCTTTTATCAGGAAGCAAATCCCTTCTCAAAGATACCTGGCACACTTACCAGTACGGTGTCACATGGCCCCTCCTGGCTGTAACAGAAGCTGAGAAATGGGAGTATGAGTGTTCTGATTAGCTTAGATTTAAGATTAAAGAGCTATGACTGGGCAGGTTACTGTACTGAATAAAATAGGAATCTCATCGGTAAAAAAGAAGGGAGACATTGGATGGGCAACTAACAATGTCTACCATAGTACGTCTGACTCAAATCCATCCCTGAAATTGTTCATTATACTAACAAGCCTCACGAATTCTGCTGCTGGCAATAAATGGGGGAAATGGTAGAGTGAAGTCTTGGAGCCGTAAGTAATAAGCTCATCTAGCACTTGCTCAAACCTGGCTAGTTGTGAAAGTGTTTCAGGGTAATAAGGACTATAGAATATCTGGGAGAAGGGAGAACAGATTGTGAGGACGGCAAGCCTGGCAGAGGGGGCTACATGGTTGAAGGGAGCCTCCAGCGATGGGTCGAGTAGGAGAGCCAGGGACGCAGAGTAGAGCAGAGCTGAGGGGCAGAGAGAGAGATGTGTAAGGAGCCGCATAGGAGGGGAAACAAATTCTCACTGGAGAATAAAGGGGAAAAGAGGGAAAACTGAGGCCTGAGGATGGAGCATTGGAATGCCTGGCTGCATACTCTGGAGCTTATTCATTAGGTAGAGAGGAGCCCCACACAGTTTTATGAGCAGAGTGACAAGATGATGAAAGCAGTACTTTAGAGAGATTAATTTGGTGGGAGGGAACAGGATAGATTAGAGGGAGAGAGACAAGTGGGGAAGCTATTGCAATGCCCAGGAGGTGTTGGGAGCCTCAATGAGAGCATTATCATTGGCTATAAAAATGGAGCAGAAAATGTGGGTATAAGGGACATTTTAACCTCATTTAGGGATATCTCCTCATAAAATACAATAGAGGCAATAGTGAAAAACACAGACCCTCGTAAGTGGCAGTAGTCAAACGTTTAGTCGCCATGCTCCCTATTTCAAGGGCTCACCTGTAAAAAAACATTAATTTTAAATAATGAAGGGAACCATCAGGGGGTTTCACCAATAGTAATTTTTTAATTCTCAAGTCACTGCTCTTCTAGTTAGTTACTCATGGCCTGGTTTCGCAGAAATGGGCTGCAGGCATTCCAGGAAATGAAGAGTTGTAATAGGAAGAGCCAAGACTCCTCCAATTTCACCACTCAGAGGGCATCTGTGTTCCCCCTCCCATGAGCAGGTGTTTCACCTTGAGGGGCGGTGGGTGGGGAGCAGCACAGGTGGCCTGTGTGGATCTGATGATAAATCAAAGCTCACACAGAAGCTGAGAACCTCACACCTCTCCCTGCTTTTGGTGCCACCTGGAAAAAGCCTGAGAAAGTATAGCCCTTTCAGTTGAAGATTCTAAGGGTGGTTAATGCCCACAGACGCACAGCAGAAATCACCACTCCCAGAAAGCCCATTGCTTGCAAAGTGCTGGGGGTTGGACGTTCTGTTACTTGCAACCAAAAGCATTCCTGACACAAGAGCCTTTGTTCTCCTTCTCCCACGGAATTCACACCACAGCTCAAGGGGACCTGAAGCAGAGGGCACATCCCAGAGATCAGGTGATTAATGCATAAGTAAATTAGTTACAGGCACCTTCATCATTCCTATTCCAGGGTAGTAAGTAAACCATGGGCTCTGGAGCCAGACTGCTGCCACTTAACCGCTCAGTGACCTGAGGCTTCTTTATGCCAGAGTCTCCTCATCTGTAAAACAATAACAGTTCATACTCCATAGGTATGTTTTAAGGGCTCCATGAGATCATGACTATAAAGTGCTCAGCTCAATGCCTGCTACAGGGTTAGCACCCAATAAATATTCAGCACCGTATTCTTTTACAGATGAGGAAACAGTAATCCGGAAAGGCTAGAGAATTGGCTCAAGGTCACACAGATAAATGCTGTGCATGCTTATTTTCATGGACATGTCTTTTCTGAGCGGTACGTCAACAAGTCAGCAAATGTTTATTAAGTGGCCATGAGGTTGAGCTCTGAACTAAACATTCAGAATTTATGCTCAAGGATGGTCAGTTCTTATTCTAGTGAAATTTACTATCTGTCAAGGATGTTTCATTTTTCACAGTCAGCCCAGCTGCACACAAGGCTGGCCTTACAGATGACAGACGGAAGCCTCTGTGGTCCTGTTGGAAGGGTCCTAGGAAGGCCACTCGAACAGCACACGTCAGTTGGCAGTGGGATAAACTCAATGTAACAGCTTTGTATTGGCCTGAGCTTTGTCTTCCTAGAGAATGGATTCGCCAAATCTACCCATTTTTCTCCCTCCTCCTTTGTAAGTCCTCTGCAGGAGAAATAGTTCCCCCATAGGCCCTTAACTGATGACTGAAGTGTCTCCAGCCAGTGCTAGCCCCTTGAGTGTAGCATTGCTTCTTATCACCTAGAATCTTTAAAACTGCAAAAATCCCTGGCTGATACCAATGACATATATTTTTAATAAATAGATAAATATTTATTTATTTTGACATGAAAGAAACACACACGTGTGTGTGTGTGTGTGTGTGTGTGTGTGTGTGTTTCTTTCATGTCAAGTGAGTTTCCTTGAATAGAGGAATGAGGTCTCCCTCTTGGGCAGCTAAGATAGTTTGGTCCTTAGGACAAAAGCAGCACCAACAAGAGCAAAAGGAAGAAGCAGGAGGCGGGTGGGATGCTCCGGTACCCTGTGGGTCCCGCCTGCACTCTCCTTTCTTACCAAGGAAGTCAAGCCTCTGCCTCTCTCTACAAGCCTTGGCCTTCCTCTACAGCTGCCACCAGGCTCTGTCCCCTGGGGACACACAACACACAGCCAAGTGGCAGAATAGGATACAGTCTTCCCAGGAGCCCTCTTCCTTGCAAAGCTGAGCACAAGCACGAGCCCCCCCCACCCCCACTTCTCTTGAAAGGCTCTTCTACAAATCACCCAGTAGAGACATACAGGGGGATGGAAACATTCACCATGTGGGGATATCATAAAAGTCTCAGAACTTTATAAGATTCTTACAGGCTATGGATCTCAATCTTTTCCTGATTTTATTTCTGGAGAATGAGCTCATCAAGTAAAACTTCTCCTTCTGACCCTACTTTGAATGAGGCCAACTTATGTCCCCTCCCCCTCACAAAGGCAGCCCAGCCTTGCGGTCATAGACAAAATTTGCCTTCTGAGTGACAACACCTGAAAACAAGGCCACTGCTCGTCCTGGAGCATGTGTCCCCTCGGACATTTCCTCCCTTCCCAGCGGTAGGAAGGGCCAAGTCCTGGCAGGCTGGCTCCAGGAACCCCAAACGTAGATAGCCTTGACAAGTTCATTCACATGCAGTTTTCTATGACTTTAAAACTATTTTAAAATATGATCATAAAATGATAGCAGTGACTTTAAAAATATTGCCCCTCCCCAAAGAAATTACATTCTGAGCACAATTATTTAACATAGTTTTGAAATTCTCTACCAATGGACATTCTCTACACGTGGGCTGGTTTGAGGGAAAGGTTTGTGCAGGCCCTGGGACAGGCATGATTGGCGATCTATTCATGCAAAGACCGGCACTCATGGCTGCCTCCGAGTGGCATAAAATGCCTGCCTGCCAGGCACCATCTAAGTGGATTTTACCAAAGGGCAACTCACCAAATAGCCTGACTGGAGAAAAAGAGGCACAGTGGAGACATGGGAGAAGCACCTGTTCCCACCTTCGGGAAAGCAATCACCTGGTTGGCCACTGAGATGTGATACATGCCAGCCCTTCCTGTCAACGGCTATGCCGTGGTCGGAAACATGAGCTTCCACTGAGCCTGCCTCCAGGTTGCCAAAAGCCTGCACCTGACAAGCAACCGGGGGTGAGTCCTTCCGACAGCCAGCCGGAGCGAAAAGGAGAGACTGCGTTTGAGAACTAAGCCCAACCCTGTTGGTCCTTTGAGAACAAGGACCTTGGGAAACCACTCCTGCTAGGAAAGACAGAAGGAGAGACAGAGCTCTGACCCCACTGGCTCTTCTGACGGGTCTAAAGGTCTCCCACCTTGTGATTCTGCAATACCTCTGCCAGCCCTGGCTCTGTAGGAAACAATTACATTTGAGAAAAATGGGCACAATAAAATCAGAATGTGTGCCTTTAAGGAAGAGTCCCTCAGATAAGGGTTGCTAAAGTTCCAAATATACAGCCCATAAAATACAGAGGATATTTGTACTGTGACTAAGGTTCAACACTGATCATCACTAAATGATCATCACTAACAAATCAACATGTGACATTAGCCAGAAGGGCTACTCGATGTTAACGAAACTCAAAAATCCCAGGAAACAGCCACTTGAGGAGCCAACAGTTTAATTTAGTGTCACTCACAGGAAATAGACAACAGCGTTATTAAAATCGCAACAATGTAGCCATTTGCAATTCATTCACATTTCACATTAGGTGCCCCTGCTCCTTCCAGCTAATGTTGACTATTACCAGTAAAATGCACAATAACGACCATTAATTGAGCATTTTCAGTGTGCCAGGCACTGTGCCCTGAGCTTCAGAAGCATTCTGTGACTTAACTATAATATGGAACACTTAAATAGATCTTGCTAATGTGCCAGATATCTCAGCATTTTATATGTCTGAACTTCCTTACTCCTCACAAAAACCCCGTGAGGTAAGTACTATTATTATCAGGTTTTACAGATGAGGAAACTGAGGCAAAGTGAGATTAAACAATTTTCCCAGGATTACATACTTAATTAAGAGGCAGGGCAAAAATTCAAAACCCATGCAGTCTGTTCCACAGTTCATGCTCTCAACTCTTATCTCATAATTGCATCTTCAAAATATCTCCAAGAAATATATGTTGCAATCCTCTCTTTTCATAAGTAAGGAAACAGATTTAGAATGATTAAGTAACTTCTTTAATTGCACAGCCAGGAGGTGGCAGAGCCTGGACCAGAACACAGACCTTTCAGGTACCTAAAGCCTAGAGGCCAGAGGTTCCTGTTATTCCTTGTATCCATTGTGGTTCGTTGGCTCTGAGTATATAATCATTCTTCCTACTTGAACATCAGGTCAGTTTATTTGAATGGCTATTGGGTTCTAGACACAGTGCTGCCAAAGATTAGGTGGTCCCTTCCCTCTAAGAGCTTACACTCTAGTTGTGGAAGTGCTGATGCTGAAGCTGTCATTCAAGTATATAGAGAGGCTGAAAGAACAACCTCTTCCCCATGCTCTTTGTCACTTACAGACTCCTTGTGGTTGGTGTCTATAACTATGGGTATAAAAAGGAACATTGATGATGTCCCTTACTCAGTCAAAAGTATCTCTCATAACAAATCAATGCTTTTGTTGATGCTAATTACCAAAGTCTCTAAGCCATCTCATGTTGCTTGAAGCTACTGTCAACATATTTTTGTGGTGGTCTCACTTTCTTCTGCCCATTCTGAGTGAAGGTCCTTCCGCATCTCCCCACTCTGGCCTTTATGGTTATGGCTGCGATGGGCCATTGAGTTGTGTTGCGTAAGGCGTCACTTCTAGAAGTGACCATGCTCAGGACCTCAACAACAGAACTGAGGGACATTAACAAAATTTCTAAGGACACTAACAGTGTCTCACTGGGAACCTCGAGAATAACCTTCCTGAATCTGCCACTTATTGTCCATGGGATCTCTAGCTACCCAATTTCTGTTTCCTCTTGTATTATGTGGATAAAAATAGTTTCTCTCACTAGAGTCTTTGTATTAAATAAGCTAATACATGTAAAGCACTTAAAACAGTGCCTGGAGGGTTAATGCTCCATAAATGCTAGCTGGTACTGTTGCTTCTTCTCTTCCCCCTCCTCCTCCCTCCCCCTCTTCCCTCTCATCCTCCTCTTCCTTCTTCTTTTTCTACTTCTTTTCTCCTTCTTTCCCTTCTCCTTCCTCTTCCACTTCCCCTTCTCCTTTTATTCTTCCCCCTCCTCTTCCTCCTTCCACTTGTTTCATTATTATCAGCATCATAATCATTTTTTTTTCTTCTATAGGAAATTTTCACAAGCTTATATAAGGGTTTGATATCATAATAGCTTTTTTCTTGAATTTTATTTTATTTATTTTTCTATACAGCAGGTTTTTATTAGTTATCCATTTTAGACATATTAGTGTATATATGTCAATCTCAATCTCCCAATTGATCCCACCACCACCCCACCCTGCCCTGGGCACTTTCCCCCCTTGGTGTCCATATGTTTGTTCTCTACATCTGTGTCTCTATTTCTGCCCTGCAAACTGGTTCATCTATACCATTTTTCTAGGTTCCACATATATGCATTAATATACGATATTTGTTTTTCTCTTTCTGACTTGCTTCACTTTGTATGACTGTTTCTAGATCCACCCACGTCTCTACAAATGACCCAATTTCGTTCCTTTTTATGGCTGAGTAATATTCCATTGTAGATACGTACCACTTCTTCTTTATCCATTTATCTGTCAATGGGCATTTAGGTTGCTTCCCTGACCTGGCTATTGTAAATAGTGCTGCAATGAACACTGGGGTACATGTGTCTTTTTGAATTATGGTTTTCTCTGGGTATATGCCCAGTAATGGTATTACTGGGTGATATGGTAATTCTATTTTTAGTTTTTTAAGGAACCTCCATACTGTTCTCCATAGTGGCTCTATCAAATTACATTCCCACCAACAGTGCAGGAGGGTTCCCTTTTCTCCACACCCTCTCCAGCATTTGTTATTTGTAGATTTTCTGATGACGCCCATTCTAACTGATGTGAGGTGATACCTCATGGTAGTTTTGATTTGCATTTCTCTAATAATTAGTGATGCTCAGCAGCTTTTCATGTGATTCTTGGCCATCTGTAGGTCTTCTTTGGAGAAAATGTCTATTTAGGTCTTATGCCCATTTTTGGATTGGGTTGTTTGTTTTCTTCTCTGATTGCCGTGGCTAGGACTTCCAAAACTATGTTGAAGAATAGTGGTGAGAGTGGACATCCTTGTCTTGTTCCTGATCTTAGAGGAAATGCTTTCAGTTTTTCACCATTTAGAATGATGTTTGCTGTGGGTCTGTGTATATGGCCTTTATTATGTTGAGGTAGGTTCCCTCTATACCCACTTTCTAGAGAGTTTTTATCATAAGTCGGTGTTGAATTTTGTCAAAACCTTTTTCTGCATCTATTGAGATGATCATATGGATTTTATTTTTCAATTTGTTAATATGGTGTATCACATTGATTGATTTGCATATATTGAAGAATCCTTGCAACCCTGGGATAAGTCCTACTTGATCATGGTGTATGATCCTTTTAATGTGTTGTTCGAATCTGTTTGCTAGTATTTTGTCGAGGATTTTTGCATCTATATTCATTAGTGAAATTGGTCTGTAATTTTCTTTTTTGGTGGTATCTTTGTCTGCTTTTGGTATCAGGGTGATGGTAGCCTCATAGAATAGTTTGGAAGTGTTCCTTCCTCTGAATTTTTTGGGAAGAGTTTGAGAAGGATGGGTGTTAGCTCTTCTCTAAATGTTTGATAGAATTCACCTGTGAAGACATTTGGTCCTGGGCTTTTGTTTGTTGGAAGATTTTTAATCACAGTCTCAATTTCATTACTTTTGATTGGCCTGTTCATATTTTCTATTTCTTCCTGGTTCAGTCTTGGAAGCTTATATCTTTCTAAGAATTTGTCCATTTCTTCCAGGTTGTCCATTTTCTTGGCATAGAGTTACTTGTAGTCTCTTAGGATGCTGTGTATTTCTGCAGTGTCTGTTGTAACTTCTCCTTTTTCATGTCTAATTTTATTGATTTGAGTCCTCTCCCTCTTTTTCTTGCTCAGTCTGGCTAATGGTTTATCAATTTTGTTTACCTTCTCAAAGAACCAGCTTTTAGTTTTATTGATCTTTGCTGTTGTTTTCTTTGTTTCTATTCTCTATTTTTGCTCTGATCTTTATGACTTCTTTCCTTCTACTAACTTTGGGTTTTGTTTGTTCTTCTTTCTCTAGTTCCTTTAGGTGTAAGGTTAGGTTGTTTATTTGAAATTTTTCTTGTTTCTTGAGGTAGGCTTGTGTTGCTATAAACTTCCCTCTTAGAACTGCTTTTGCTGCATCCCATAGGTTTTGGATCATTGTGTTTTCATTGTAATTTGTCTCTAGGTATTTTTTGATTTCCTCTTTGACTTCTTCAGTGATCTCTTGGTTGTTTAGTAATATATTGTTTGGCCTCCATGTGTTTGTATTTTTTACAGATTTTTTCCTGTAATTGATAACTAGTCTCACAGCATTCCGGTCGGAAAAAATACTTGATACGATTTCAATTTTCTTAAATTTACCAAGGCTAGATTTGTGACCCAAGATATGATCTATCCTGGAGAATGTTCCATGAGCACTTGAGAAGAAAGTGCATTCTGTTGTTTTTGGATGGAATGTCCTATAAATATCAATTAAATCTATCTGGTCTATTGTGTCACTTAAAGCTTGTGTTTCTTTATTAATTTTCTGTTGGAATGATCTGTCCATTGGTGTAAGTGAGGTGTTAAAGTTCCCCCTATTATTGTGTTACTGTCGATTTCCTCTTTTATAGCTGTTAGCATTTTATAGCTGTTAGTCTTATGTATTGAGGTGCTCCTATGTTGGGTGCATATATATTTATAATTGTTATATCTTCTCCTTGGATTGATCCCTTGATCATTATGTAGTGTCCTTCTTTTTCTCTTACAATAGTCTTTATTTTAAAGTCTATTTTGTCTGATAGGAGACTTGCTCCTCCAGCTTTCTTTTGATTTCCATTTGCATGGAATATCTTTTTCCATCCCCTCACTTTCAGTCTGTATGTGTCCCTAGGTCTGAAGTGGGTCTCCTGTAGACAGCATATATATGGGTTTTGTTTTTGTATACATCCAGAGAGCCTGTGTCTTTTGGTTGGAGCATTTAATCTATTCAAGTTTAAGGTAATTATCTAGATGTATGTTCCTATTACCATTTCCCCAGTTGTTATGGGTGTGCTTTTGCAGGTCCTTTTCTTCCTTTGTGTTTCCCACTTAGAGAAGTTCCTTTAGCATTTGTTGTAGAGCTGGTTTGGTGGTGCTGAATTCATTTAGTTTTTGCTTGTCTGTAAAGCTTTTGATTTCTCCGTCAAATCTGAATGAGATCCTTGCTGGGTAGAGTAATCTTGGTTGTAGGTTCTTCCCTTTCATCACTTTAAATATATCATGCCACTCCCTTCTGGCTTGTAGAGCTTCCGCTGAGAAACCAGCTGTTAACCTTATGGGAGTTCCCTTGTATGTTATTTGTCATTTTTCCCTTGTTGCTTTCAATAATTTTTCTTTGTCTTTAATTTTTGTCAATTTGATTACTATGTGTCTCAGCATGTTTCTCCTTGCGTTTATCCTGCCTGGGACTCTCTGCACTTCCTGGACTTGGGTGGCTATTTCCTTCTCCATGTTAGGGAAGTTTTTGACGATAATCTCTTCAAATATTTTCTCGGGTCCTTTCTCTCTCTCTTCTCCTTCTGGGACCCCTATAATGCGAATGTTGTTATGTTTAATGTTGTCCCAGATGTGTTTTAGGCTGTCTTCATTTCTTTTCATTCTTTTTTCTTTATTCTGTTCTGCAGCAGTGAATTCCACCATTCTGTCTTCCAGGTCACTTATCCGTTCTTCTGCTTCAGTTATTCTGCTATTGATTCCTTCTAGTGTATTTTTAATTTCAGTTATTGTATTGTACACATCTGTTTGTTTATTCTTTAAGTCTTCTAGGTGTTTGTTCTTTAATTCTTCTAGGTCTTTGTTAAACATTTCTTGCATCTTCTCAATCTTTGCCTCCATTCTTGTTCCAAGATTCTGTATCATCTTCACTGTCATTATTCTGAATTCTTTTTCTGGAAGGTTGCCTATCTCCACTTCAGTTAGTTGTTTTTGGGGGGTTTTATCTTGTTCCTTCATCTGGTACATATCCCTGTGCCTTTTCATCTTGTCTATCTTTCTGTGAATGTGGCTTTTGTTCCACAGGCTGCAGGATTGTAGTTCTTCTTGCTTCTGCTCATCATTATTATTATTATTACTATTTATTATAATCAAATTCAGTGTTTGCTAGGAGTTTCCTTTTTCTTAACAGTTGATAGTACACTGGTAGTTCTGTCTTTCAAGTGGAGAAAGAATATGCTGGTCCTCAATTTTATTTTCATCAACTCTTAGCATACCTGAGCAGGATTTAATTTTAAAAATATTCTTATATTTTATATTGTCTAAGTAATCATTGGTCTGAATAATATTTGACTATATTCCATAACACCTCAGTAGTGTAAATGGATCTAAAAGGACTCCTGAACTGTGTTTTTTTTGTGGAAATATGATCTTTAACTAAAAGAAATACAGAGAAATTCAAACTTGCCAAAAGGCAAAATAATAAAATAAATGGCCTGTCTTTCATTTAAAACTCTAGATTCCCATAAATCTTCTGAAATCAGAAAAAAAAAATGGGTTGAGAAGGTGTGTTACTGTTGGCATTGTTGAGTGTGTTGATATATTCAGGAGCTGAGCGGAAAAGGTTAAAGTCACCCAACCCAGTAGCATCTATCAATCTCTGTTCACGTGTGAGCAAGTGTCAAAATTAGCTGCTATCCGGTTTTGAACTAGATGTTTTTCTTTGATCCTCTCATTAAGGTCTTTCTCTTTGGTCACCCTGTGTTTACTGAAAAGCCTTTGGTTCTTACTGACCTACATTAACTTTATTACTTCATCCCCCATGACTCCAGGCTGTGTTCTAAACCACAAACCCATTGTTTCACATCGTGAAAAATGTTCTTGACTATCACAACCTGAGGTAAGAGAGAGGCTTAATATCATCTTGATATGATAGCACCTGATAAAGATGCCACTAGTATGTATCAATACTAGAAAAGTAGCAAATGCATCATGGTTGTGGTTCTTTTGTTTTCTAAATTAATTGACCGGCAAAAAGGACTACAATATTGGACTCTAAATCAAAAGGAGGTATCTCTAAGAGGTTAGGGACAGCACGGCTTCTGGTAACAGGGAGGCTGAAGAGAAATAAGTGACAAACCTCTAGGTCAGACTGAGCCTCATTGAATGGGACTCAGCAACGAAGGAGAAGAAGAATATATCACTTACCTATAGCTTAGTAACAAATTACCCCAAGAGTTAATGACTTAAAACAACAGATCTGGGATGATGGTTTGTGACCATGCACTTACATGACCCTAAGAGTGAGTGCCTCCTTAAATTTTGTACCCTAGGCTTGCCTCACCCTGGCCCTGGCTGTCTAACACAACAAAAAATATTTATAATCTCTCACAGTTTCACTGGGAGCAACTCAGCTGGATGGTTTTCACTCAGGGTCTCTCATGAAGTTGTAGTCAAGATGTCAACTGGAATTGCAGTTATCTGAAGGCTTGACTGGGGCTGGAAGAGCTCTTCCAAAGTGGCTCCCTCCCATGGCTGGCAAGTAAGTGGCAGCCGTTGGCAGGAGGCCTCAGTTCTCTCCCTTGGGACTCTCCATAATCTGTTGGGTGTCCTCGTAATATGCCAGCTGAGTGAGCCAAGAAGGAAGGTGGAAGCCACGAGGTCTTTCATCATCTATGCTCATAAATTACACACCATCATTTCCACCATATTCTTTTGGCCACAAAGGCCAACGCTGATGCAATGTAGGAGGGGATTACGCAAAGGTGTGAATAATGGATCCTTGGCAGCTATTCTGAAGGCTGCCTACTTTATAAAGGAAGAGGAAGAGGAGAGAAAGGGGAAGAAAAATGCTTAACTGAGAATCTTGCTTTGTAAGGATGGCTTTGGCTTGAGCTTTTGGATGTCAAAATAGCAAACTGTGGAGGAGAATTAGGACTGGCTATATTATTGAATAATCCAACTCCTTATACTCAACAGCTGTGTATATGTGTAGGGAGTGCTGATTGGTGGGAGGGCTGAGCACAAAAGCTTCATCCCAGACACAGCCTTTCCATCATGTGTCCACCTAGGAAGGATGCCAGTCCATAAAATCCCAGCTAGTGTGGTACTGAATGATATGGGCAGTAGAGGGGATATAATAAAGTCTCTTAAAAGATAGCTTATTCCATTTAGTGGCTTTGTTCACAGTCTCTAGGGCTTCATTTGCTTATTCCTGGGTGATCTGTGCTTAAATCCAGTCTCTGTGATGGAATGATATCCTTGTTCTTCACTTGAGTTAAATACAAAGTTAGCATAAATAAGTACCACAAATTTTCCTATTCCCCCAAAGATTAATTTGATTATTTCTAAAAAGAAGCTCTTTTTGATTTTTTTCAATTCAACACTTTCTATCAGTAAGGAGAACACAGGCAAGCAGATCATACTACTCTCTTTCTTGTGTGGTCAACATCTCTCCCTCAAACACCAAACCTTCCAGAAACTACGTGGTACCTTCAGCCAAACAACGACCCTGAAGTTAACACATGGATCTTTCTTTTCACCCAAGAGGGCAATGATTTTTTCAATGCAGAGAATGCTGTGCGCCAGGGACTTCACTCCCAAAGACTCACCTCGTCTCCAGCTCCTGCTCTCCTTCTCCTCTACTGATGGTCACCAGCCACCCTGAAGGGGTACCTGCCCTCACACCCGGCACTGCCCCTGGCTGACGCTCCCTGGAGGCCCTCTGTAAGAATGAAGGGAATGTGTCGTCTTTAATACTGAGATTGTCCATCAGAACCAAGCATCAGTGTGCAGACACCCTTCCCTGCTCTTTTGTCCCTGTGTCTTATCATGACTCTCCAGCAGGGCCTTTGATTTCCACACCTCACTGGGGGTGTCTGGGCTATTTTTAGCTTGCACCTCTGTTTGCAAAGATATGTATCCAATTCCGCACACAATGAAAGAATAACAACAACATGAATTACAAATGTTATGATGCATTATGCTTTGATTAAATAAGAAATGTGATCGGCTGAGGCCAAAATGATAGAACTAGAATCCCGTCAAGAGAAAAGATGAATGAACAGAACTACAGTGACATCTGCTGGTCCCTCCCATAGAGTTGTTGGTTTAAGTGTCACCAGAAGTGGGTGGTGGAAGGAAATAATAATGATGATAATCTCGTGCTTTAAAAATAAATCGTTAAGATGTGCTTTTATGCAAAGATGTGTTAAGTTCAGCTGTTTTAATCTGTAGGTTGTAAATGAGAAAACAAAAGTCTTTGGAATAGACGGTGAAAATTGTTTACTCTGCAACTGCTCATGACAGGAATGGAGAAGACCACTCGTGTCATCATTTCAGCACACGATCCCTCACACCCACACGCCATGGCAGGTCGACTTGTCAGTCTGGACAAGAAGGTAAGTATGCAAAACAACAGGGTTCTACTCAGAAGTATCTCCAAGTCTTAAAATACTGGCTTCCTCTTCAGATGTTCCAGGAGAAGCTGAGGCTCCAGGGCACATGAATGACCCTCCCTGCCCACATGTACACCATGTTGCACGGTTTCTCTGTCAAGAAATGTCCACAGCTGCAATGCTGAGGCACATTAGAAAAACATTAAGATGTAATCAGGCACTCCCTGGGGGCTGGGGCTTCGGGGGAATCAATAAACTTTGCCACCCTGTTAGCTTCCACTCGGGCAAATCTTCAATCATGAATGTTCGCTGCCCTCTTTGCCAAAAAAATGAAGCGAGAGCCTGCTCTGAGGTCCAGCGTCCTGCACACAAAATGCCCAAAGCTGCCTCCTTGGAGCCTAAGTCTCAGCGAAGCTTTCCCTCGAGCGTTTCTCAGCCCGTGTCTTTTGTAGACAGGGCAGGGTTTTTGTTGGACCCCCAAAGCAGTGTCACAAAGGGAGCCGTCATCTGCACTCTGGATAGTGACCATTCTGTTTTCAATGAAATACAAACCCACATGGATATTTTTTCCCTAAGCACAGCCCTAAATGCCTTCAGTGTACGGTGTCTACAACAGACTGTAAAGCTTTGCTAACAGCCTTACTTACCCCCCAAATTAGGAGAGATTATGTTTTTCAGAAATTATCCAAATCATTTTAAAATGGCCTGCATATACCTTAGTTTTGGGGGCCCGCATGACAAAAGATGAACACTGCGTTAGGAACAAAGGAACTTTTCGCTTCTGTCTCATGCTTGGGCTCTGAGTGCGGAGGCATGGCTGTCATTGTGCTGTGCTAAAAGCATCCTTATCCCGCATCTGAATAAAGGACAAAGAGGCCCCCATCCAGGCAGCATGTGGGGATGTGCACATCTAACAACAACCGTATATTGTGTGGAAGTACAAGTGTGGACAGTCTGCACTTCTTAGAAGCTGAGCCACGTTACAGCTATCTGGGTTCCTTTTAATGACTCTGAGGGACAATGCATCACCTACAAGTCTAAAGCACATTCGATAAAACATCGTGGAGCCGGTGCCTGTGGAATTCATTTTCCAGAGACAGCCAGGCTTGGGGATTTGGTTTCCAAGTTTTTTTTTTTTTCTTTTTTCTTTTTTTGTGTGTGTTTAAACTGCAAAGCTACTTTATTCCCCCCTCTATCAACTTTCGGCCCTGGTTGAGTCTGCACAATTCATCACTGTTTCAGCAGGTTTTCTACAAGGGAAGATTACTAAACCAATTGATTATAAATTGATTATCATAATAGTCACATTCTATTTGCAGTGATTCCTGAAAGCAAGGTATGCCCCGGGTCATTCTCAACAGTCAGGGATTTGCAGACCCGGAGCCAGGCTGGGGCATCCCCAGGGACCCATCCATGTTGCCCTGACGGTGCCACATGCATTATTCCCACAAATAATGCTAAGGGAGGAAGTACCGGGTGGAACTGAGCGTATCCTTTCCTGCAGTTTCTTCCGTTCGCAAGAAGTCGGGTGCTTCTATTTTCTGAATAACTCCTCTTCTGCGAGAAGAGGAGGAGTTCTTTTCCAGAATCCTTCTCTACCTTCCTGTGGCCATAGACTCCAGGTGCTTTGGACTCAGGGAACTACGGTCATGGTCCTATCTCCTGACACATGCTTCAGCTTATGACTCAAACTCCGTTACTGCTAAAGAGCAACATTGTCACATGCATTCATGCAGCCCTGCGTTGTGTCATCAAAAGCCCTTTCCTGGGTGCCCTCCATACCTTAGTCCCTTGTTCAGGTCCTGGGGACACAATAGTGCACAAGGGGTGCCCTCGGGCTCATGGGGTAGAAAGACAATTATCTCGACCAGACACCAGGGTGTCATTTGTGCTGTGACAGCACAGAAAAGGGGGGCAGGAGTTCGGGAAAACTTCCCAGAGGAAGGGATATTTGAGCTGACTTTTCAAGGATGTAGAGTTAACTGGGTACAGATGGGACAGTATGTTCCAGGCAGAGGGAGCATCAGAGAGGAATGAAACCAGAGCTAACTTCAAATAAACAGTTGTTCCCAAGTGGCCGGAGGGAAGGTGTATGTATGGGGAATCTGGCAGTGATGAGGGGAGTGTCAGGAAACAGGAAAACCCCCATATATGGGATTGTTGGTCCTCAAAGGTGTAGCTTCATGGCACACTTTAGTTAACGTTTGTTGAGCACCTACTGTGTACAGGGAATTGTCCTCCATGCTAGGCAGGATTGGGAGGAAAACCATCTCTGGTCTCAATAATGAACACACATTGAGTGCCCACTGCATACCAAACCAGTGGTCCTTTTGCTGTTCTATTGAACCCTCACAACAAGACTGCAAAGTAGGTACTGTCATCCCAGTTTTGCAAATGAGGAAACTTGAGCCCTGAGGGGCAAAAATGACGTGTCCAAGATCAAACATGTGGTTTGCAACTCAGCTGGGCTACAACTACAGATAAGTCACAAGAAGCTTGTGAGCAAAAGTTTCCAGTGACACAAAACCACAGAGGAGAGAGGGAGGGGAATGCAAATATTTGGGAAAGATACTCCCCCTGGTCAAGTCAACATATCCCGTTGTACCGTAAAGGAGTCCTGGGCTCAGACTTTCCGGAAACCCCTGTGTGGATTCTCCAGGCAGAATCCACAGGAGAGCTCTACAGAGATGGCTTCTTTTCCTGTAACCCCTTCTCTCCACCCCAAGCCACTCTGCCTTTGAAACACTTCCCTCTCTCCTGATGTAGCCCCACCTCTGACCTATCAGCTGCTGCGTAAGGTGTAAGCCCCCTCTTGGGTACTGTAAATTCCCCCGGCCTCTGGCATGGGTGGCAATTCCCACCAATTCCCACTTCAGACATTTCTCAGGTTGGTCAGAGGGAAGCAGAAAGATTCATAGCCAAGAGAAGGAGAGACTATTGGGATGATTCTCAACATGGGCCTGTGGTTTCCTTTATAGAACTTTTATTTAGTATCAGTTCGCGCTGGTTACTTTTCAAAATATTAAAATCCATAAGTAAACATCTTACCCTGTTAAGGTTAGTCTCCTGCCAGGAGCCCTTATCAGGCTTATAAATTCTATTTTTATCTCCCCCACCTGCTCCCCACTATTCTCTTAAGCTGACACCAGAAGGTCCAATAACCCGTCACCCAATTCCTCGGTTACAGCCTCTCCAACAAGGGGAGCGGGTAGTCTCACTAACACAGAAAGCAAAGAAGAGGAAAGAATGATCAAGGGCTTCTTAAAGCAACTAAAAGTGGCAAAGCCTGCTTAGAAAAAGAATGCTTATGGAGACATAAGAAACAGCACGTTTGAGGGTAGACCTTCAAGATGGCAGAAGAGTAAGACGTGGAGATCACCTTCCTCCTCACAAATACATCAGAAATCCGTCTACACGTGGAACAACTCCTACAGAACACCTACTGAATGCTGGCAGAAGACCTCAGACTTCCCAAAAGGCAAGAAACTCCCCACGTACCTGGGTAGGGCAAAAGAAAAAATTAACAACAGAGACAAAAGAATAGGGACGGGACCTGTACCAGTGGGAAGGAGCTGTGAAGGAGGAAAGGTTTCCACACGCTAGGAAGCCAGTTCGCGGGCGGAGACTGCGGGTGGCGGAGGGGAAAGCTTCAGAGCCGCGGAGGAGAGCGCAGCCACAGGGGTGCGGAGGGCAAAGCGGAGAGATTCCCGCACAGAGGATCGGTGCCGACCAGCACTCACCAGCCCGAGAGCCTTGTCTGCTCAGCAGCCGGGGTGGGCGGGGCTGGGAGCTGAGGCTCAGGCTTCGGAGGTCGGACCCCAGGGAGAGGAGTGGAGTTGGCGGCGTGAACACAGCCTGAAGGGGGCTAGTGCGCCACGGCTAGCTGGGAGGGAGTCCGGGAAAAGGTCTGGACCTGCCTAAGAGGAAAGGGACCACTGTTTTGGGTGAGCAAGGAGAGGGGATTCAGAGCACCACCTAAACGAGCTCCAGAAACGGGCGCGAGCCGCTGCTATCAGCGCGGACCCCAAAGACGGGCATGAGACGCTAAGGCTGCTGCTGCCGCCACCAAGAAGCCTCTGTGCAAGCACAGGTCACTATCCACACCTCTCCTCCCAGGAGCCTGTGCAGCACGCCACTGCCAGGTTCCCGGGATCCAGGGACAACTTCCCCGGGAGAACGCACGGCGCGCCTTAGGCTGGTGCAGCGTCAGGCCGGCCTCTGCCGCCGCAGGCTCGCCCCGCACTACATGCCCCTCCCTCCCTCAGCCTGAGTGAGCCAGAGCCCCCGAATCAGCTGCTCCTTTAACCCCGTCCTGTCTGAGCAAAGAACAGATGCCCTCAGGCAACCTACATGCAGAGGCGGGGCCAAATCCAAAGCTGAACCCCAGGAGCTGTGGGAACAAAGAAAAAGGGAAATCTCTTCCAGCAGCCTCAGAAGCAGCGGATTAAATCTCCACAATCAACTTGATGTACCCTGCATCTGTGGGATACCTGAATAGACAACGAATCATCCCAAATTGAGGAGGTGGACTTTGGGAGCAACGAAATATATTTTTTTTTTCCTTTTTCTCTTTTTGTGAGTGTGTATGTGAAACACAAAAGAAGAAAAGGACCTACAAAAACAAACCCATAACAATTAGGAAAATGGTAATAGGAACGTACATATCGATAATTACCTTAAACGGAATGGATTAAATGTTCCAACCAAAAGACACAGACTGGCTGAATGGATACAAAAACAAAATCTGTATATGTGCTATCTACAAGAGACCCACATAAGACCTAGGGACACATACAGACTGAAAGTGAGGGGATGGAAAAAGATATTCCATGCAAATGGAAATCAAAAGAAAGCTGGAGGAGCAAGTCTCCTATCAGACAAAATAGACTTTAAAATAAAGACTATTATTAGAGAAAAAGAAGGACACTACATAATGATCAAGGGATCAATCCAAGGAGAAGATACAACAATTGTAAATATTTATGCACCCAACATAGGAGCACCTCAATGCATAAGGCAAATGCTAACAGCCATAAAAGGGGAAATGGACAGTAACACATTCATAGTAGGGGACTTTAACACCCCACATTCACCAATGGACAGATCATCCAAAATGAAAATAAATAAGGAGACACAATTTTTAAATGATACATTAAACAAGACGGAGTTAATTGATATTTATAGGACATTCCATCCAAAAGCAACAGAATACACTTTCTTCTCAAGTTCTCATGGAACATTCTCCAGGATAGATCATATCTTGGGTCACAAAATCAACCCTTGGTAAATTTAAGAAAGTTGAATCATATCAGGTATCTTTTCCGACCACAATGCTATAAGACTTGATATCAATTACAGGAAAAAATCTGTAAAAAATACAGACACATGGAGGCTAAAGAATACACTACTTAATAACCAAGAGATCACTGAAGAAATCAAAGAGGAAATCAAAAAATACCTAGAAATAAATGACACTGAAAACACGATGAACCAAAGCCTATGGGATGAAGCAGAAGCAGTTCTAGGAGGGAAGTTTATAGTAATACAATCCTACCTTAAGAAACAAGAAACATCTCAAATAAACAACCTAACCCTACAGCTAAAGCAATTGGAGAAAGAAGAACAAAAACCCCCAAAGTTAGCAGAAGGAAACAAATCATAAAGATCAGATCAGAAATAAATGAAAAAGAAATGAAGGAAACAATAGCAAAGATAAATAAAACTAAAAGCTGGTTCCTTCAGAAGATAAAAAAAATTGATAAACCATTAGCCAGACTCAACAAGAAAAAAAGGGAGAAGACTCAAATCAGTACAATTAGAAATGAAAAAAGGAGAAGTAACAATTCACACTGCAGAATACAAAGGATCATGAGGGATTACTACAAGCAACTATATGCCAATAAATTGGACAACCTGGAAGAAATGGACAAATTCTTAGAAAAGCACAACCTTCTGAGCCTGAATCAGGAAGAAATAGAAAATATAAACAGACCAATCACAAGCACTGAAATTGAAACTGTGATTAAAAATCATCCAACAAAAAAATCCCAGGACTAGATAGCTTCACAGGCGAATTCTGTCAAACATTTAGAGGAGAGCTGACACCTATCCTCTCAAACTCTTCCAAAATATAGCAGAGGGAGGAACACTCCCAAACTCATTCTATGAGGCCACCATCACCCTGATACCAAAACCAGACAAAGATTTCACAAAGAAAGAAAACTACAGACCAATATCACTGATGAACACAGATGCAAAAATCCTCAACAAAATACTAGTGAACAGATTCCAACAGCACATTGAAAGGATCATACACCATGATCAAGTGGGGTTTATCCCAGGAGTGCAAGGATTCTTCAGTATATGCAAATCAATCAATGTGATACACCATACTAACAAATTGAAGGAGAAAAACCATATGATCATCTAAATAGATGATCATCTAAATCAAATTTTGTTTGATTTCGACAAAATCAACACCCATTTATGATGAAAACCCTCATAAAGACACAGACGTAGAGAATGGACTTGAGGACACGGGGATGGGGGAGGGTAAGCTGGCATAAAGTGGAAGAGTACCATGGACATATATACACTACCAAATGTAAAACAGATAGGTAGTGGGAAGCAGCCACATAGCACAGGGAGATCAGCTCGGTGCTTTGTGACCACCTAAAGGGGTGGGATAGGGAGGGTGGGAGGGAGATGCAAGAGGGAGGGAGATGCAAGAGGGAGGAGATGTGGGGATATATGTGTATGTATAGCTGATTCACTTTGTTGTAAAGCAGAAACTAACACACCATTGTAAAGCAATTATATTCCAATAAAGATGTTAAAAAAAAAAAAAAGAAGGAACAGCACGTTTCAACATAAGCTGAAATGTAATAAACACATGGAAAAAAGTCCTAGGAAAAGAATGCTACAGAAACAGTCATGGAAGTGTCAAGCTAGTACACAGGGAATACGGCTGGATTTTTCTAGAACACTATAGGTCTTATTTATGCCTGCATTCCTCTGGTAAAATTTCCCTGTGGCTGATCTTTGCACCCTGAATCCAACTAGTCAAGGTCAGCCCCTCGCACCTTGTCTGGAGCTCCATCGTTTCAGATAGTGTGTTGTGTGTTTGCTCATTGCCTCTTTGTTCTTTGAGTTCTCCAGGATTCACACAACATTGTATTTCTGAATCTGTAATACATCACATCACAGAGGGAAATAGAAAAGGAAGATGCTGAAGGGAACATGAAGGGAGAAAAAGACAGGAGACTTTGTCAGGAGTTTTAAACTTTCTTATTGAGTTAGAAGAAGACCCTGGGAGAAGCCGTTTTAGATGTTTAGTCCTCCTGGGAGCACTGTTGCCGTAGAGAAGAAAGTGCGTGATGATTTAAAAGTGGTAGCGACACAGGAGAAACCCAAAGAGACGACTGGGGGAAGGTGTCTGTCTCACAATCGCTCTTTTATGTGGGCATTAAGGCTGTGACCGATATTGTTAGCATTTATAGGATATATTTCTTTCAGAAAAGCGTAAGAAATCTTGGCTTTTGACTGTATAAAGAGGAAACTTTCCAGCTTTTACCTAAAATCTCTTATCCCATGATTCACAGCATTAAGAAAAGGACTTGGGTACTTAGGGGAAGGAATTTCCAATTTGTGCTGCCCTCCTGTTTTTGCCTTGTAAATTTTGGCAGATTTCCTTACTTCACTGATTTTACAATATTAACCATTTGCAGCCGGAGCACAAATGATGTGGAAAGTCATAAATACAGAGGTGGCATTGCTCTATTAAGTCATCCAAATGTTAGGAAAGACATTCTTACATAGGGATCCTGACTTTTAGAACAAAAGACCCCGAGATGGCTGGAGGTGTTGACAGTGAGCAGGAAGAAATGAGGAAATGAGATGAATAATCTCCTCTGTTAATTAACTGTCGAAGGAGTTAACTGTGTCAGAAGTTTCTCTTATGTCTCCTCCACTACCCCAAATGCCAGAGAGTCAGTGCAAAGGGAAATGTGAGATGGGCTGCCAACTCGTGAACATCAGTGGGGTCTGCCTCAAAGTTTGCCCAGCTTAGCACTTACCAAGGTACCTCTTACAGGCTGAACTGTGTCCCCCCAAATTTGTATACTGAAACCCTACCCCACCAGTACCTCAGATGTGACTATTTGGAGACAGACGCTCTAAAGAGATAAGTAAGTTAAAAATGAGGTCATTAGGGTGGGCCCTAATTCAATATGACTGGCATCCTTATAAGAAAAGGAAATTAGGACACAGACACACATAGAGGGAAGACCCTGTGAAGACATCAGAAAAAGGTGGCCATTTACAAGTAAAAGAGAGAAGCCTCAGAAGAAACCACCCTTGATCTTGGACTTCCAGCCTCCAGAATTGTGAGCAAACAAATTTCTGTTGTTTAAGCCACACAGTCTGTAGTACTTTATTATGGCAGCCCCAGAAAACTAATATAGTGCTTATAATAGTCTGTTAAGTGAACAAAAGAATCAATCTCTCAATGATGACTCTTAGGAAACCTGATATCTGTAGACATGTGGTGAGTAACTGGCACTATGAAGTACTGCCGAGGGTCTGGCGTTAGCTCTTCTGCTCATGATCCTGATGACCTCAGGCAAGTCTGCAAACCTCTCTGAGCACCAGATCCTTCTTTCGTGAAATAAGGAAAATGATACTTGATTGTATACTGTGTATTTATGGACGAAGTCCTGCAATATGTATTGGCTATATAAACATGAATGATATCGTCCTGTTCTGGTGATGCTTACTAAAGTGATTCTAATTAAGAGAGAGAGATGCTCATAAATGAATAATTACAGCACAATGGGACACCTACTCCAACAGAAATACGTACATGCACTTCCACAGAATTATGTGCATGTGTTAAGGTTGCATCAGATTAACTTTTAAGAGTGAAGTCAGGGAAAACTTCACAAAGTTAATCATCGGGCTGGCTCTTAAAGTACAAGTTCAAATGGCAGAATATCAGACAAGAGGGCTTTAGGATAAAGAAACATGCACAAAGGCAGGGGTGCCAAGAAGGGCAAGACAGGCTGAAAGAACAGTAAGTGGTTAGGCATGATTGGAGAGCACCACCAAGGTTGGCAGAACATGAGGCAGGAAAGCTACGTTGGTGACAATTCATAAATGGTCTTGAACACCTAGACAAGCTGTCTCAGCTTTGTTCTATTAGGCATTAGGGATCAGAGAAGGTTTTTAAGCAAGAGAGTGGTATGAAGAGATCTGTCTTTTGGAAAGCATATTTTGAAGGCAGTGTGGAAAATGGATGTGATGGGAAACGTTTGGGAACAGATGCCAAGTAGGTATTGCTAGTTCACGTACTTGAAAAACCCTGGGCGGGGGAGGGGGAGGAATGAATGGATAATCTATGTGAACTTACTCTTTAAATAATAATACTAATAATTGTGATTATTTTTGAGGGTGAGAATATTTAAGACCAGAATTTGTCAATACGTGTCAACTGTAACTAGATTTTCAGGGCCATTGTGAGAAATTAGTTAATCTTTTAACAAGCATATGATACCAGGAACTTTTCTTAGTTGCAAATTCCTTGATTTAACATTCAAATAACCACTCACTTTGATATAACAGCCAACAAATTTGAAGAAAGAAGTAAAGAGTTTCACCAAGATGACTTTTCAATTCATTTCTATCCAGTTTCAATCTTTACTGAAAGTTACAGTCACTTTTGGTAGCAATAAGAACAAGTCTGTCCCCACGTTTAGAATAAACCAGAATAAACCAAGGGTTCAAACTCCACAGGTACTGGTGTTGAAAGTCTGTAGATTATGAAATATAAATATCAGTATGTTTTAGAAACTGGATAATATACTTTCTTCAACAACATGTTCCTCTCTTTCTCTGCACCCCCTACCCCAGCTGCCTAGCAGAATTTCCTGCTACCTCCTCTGCGCTCCCAAAGCCCTTTGTTTGGTGTTGCACAAATCACAATGCGGGAAGGAATATACATAAGCCTTCTGTCTCCATTGCTAGATCACAAACTCCTTGTCTTCCTCATCTCTGGTTCCCTAGAGCCTAGCACAGGGCCTGCCTGGCCACAGCAGATGCTTGACATTCAGTCACTGAATTGCTTTAAGGTTACTCCCAGGACGCTGTGTGTGTGTGTGTGTGTGTGTGTGTGTGTGTGTGTGTGTGTGTGTGTTTCTGTTATAAACTCAGAGTGAAAAGTGATAAAGTGATGTGGATTCCACTTGATGGACTGTTCTATAAAGTAGTTCTCTTTTTAACGTAAAAACCCCAGTGAAGGAACTGACACATGCCAGTTTAAGTACACATGCAAAAGCTCTATCTTGCCAGCCAGCTTTGGTGAGTCAGCTCTGTTTGAATGGAAGTGTCTGATTCATAAGTGCTTGTCCTGTACCATTGCCCAAGTGCAGATCACGTTTATTTGTTTGACTTATGCAGGACTCGTATGTATACATCTTCTATACAGGATCTCATTATACCGAGGCATAAAGTGGTTTAATGCACACTTTGTACTTTTGACATATAAATAATCCAGTTATCATCTTGACATGGATATTGGAATGTCTTTGTTCTAGTGGCCTGATATACTCAACTTAGAATACATACATCAATGATTTCACAACACGATGTGCTCTACAGATATCAAACCTTCCTCACTGTGTTTCAAACAATGCAGCCAGGACAGTTCATTATAGAGGGGTAGGGGAATAAATTCCCTTTCATTCTCTTTGCTTTTCTTCTGTTGACTAAGGAAGCATCAATAAAAGGCCAGGTGCTCTGTACCTAATGTTTTCACGGACAGCACACATACTCAGCTCACAGACTTGCTGTCATTTACTATCTTTTTGCTTGGATGTTAATAAAGCAATAGGATACTTCAAAAAGGGTCTTCTTGTTCTTCCACTTGCTTAAATCATACTTAATCTTGATATATCTTAGAAAAGCATTCTATTCCCATAATAGCTGACTTTTCTTGAGAACTTATCATTTGCAATGTGTCACACTAGGTACTCTAAACTCTCCCTGTAATACCTCACCAGCCCTCCAAGGTAAGTATTATTTTTTTCTCTCCTATTTGCAGATGCAGAAGTCGAAGCAAAGAGTCACTTTCCACCATTAATGGGATACAGATAAGAGCCTGTGTCTCTCTGAGTCTAGCTTTACACGCTGTACTATACTGTGAAGTTAGACTTCTAACTGAAAGTCTGCAATCGTTTCCAGCACGAATCTGGAGCTCCATATATGTCAATGAATGACTAATGTAGCGCTGATCACTAACCGTAGGTCCATAGGGGAAGATTCAGAAATAGCAGAGATAAGAATATTTTTGCACCTGTGTAACAACAGCATCAACAGTGGTAATAAAGATAATAACATTTAGTTCACTTCTGGAGAAAATATTACAAACTAATCTCAAAGCAGGCGCTAAAATTAAGGCAATTGGTGGGTTTGAGATAGCAGTTTTAATATATTCACTTGGTAGTATGCTATGGCTCAACAAAGATGCAGGAGACTTCTTAAGCAATATCGAAGGGAAAAATGACAAAATGTTAGATTAATCATTCCAGAGCTATCACAGAGAGACTCACTCTGCCATATGGAAAAAGTGGTTAGGGAACAATTAACTTCAACGATGTATATTGCCCTGGAAATAAAACTGGGTTAAGCCACCACAACTGCAACCTCTATAACTTAGTCAGCAATAATGGGCATAGTTTGAAACAATAAAAACTTTGGAAAATAGAATAATTGCAAGCCACCAAATCATTTATAAAAAGCCCAACAACAAAATCTAAGGTAGACACATCCAGCAACTCTTTTCTACTTAATTTGTCATATTTATAGCTGAAGTAAAGTAAATGTTTGACGAATGTGAAGGTTCTGGTGTAGTGAACCAAGATAGAGTAATTGGCATTAAAATTATTGCAAGAGTTTTAAATACAAGAAGCCTTGTTTATGAAGTGCAGAAGATGTAAAACAAGTGAATATAAGTGGAAACACAGTGCTTGCATTGCTGTGTGTTATCAACAGACATAAGAAAGCTACTAAGATTATAAATCATCAGCTGGCCTTCAAAGACAAGTAAATAGCAGAATTGACATAGAGCTCCGTTGAGACCATAAAACAGGTAAGTAAACATAAAATTTAAAACACAGCATATACTGAGATAGAGCCATAGTCATAGACCAACAATTTCTGGATAAAAGACCAACAGGTTGCTACCTGCTCAAACCTATAAAGTAAATGGGATCATGGGCAGGACTCAGAAGAGGCAAACGGCCAGAAGAGGAAGGCATGCATGTTTTGAAGAGCAACCTAGGTAGCTCCGCAGCTGCAGGTTTAATAAGGCCAAGTTTATGTTATATTTTAGGGACAATTCAGAAAATGAGGACATTGGATTTCTATTCCAACAACAAATTAACTTAAGATTTGTATATAACTATGAAGATTCAGTCAATATAATGATTGCACACAACCTTCCTAAGATTTTTTTTTTTTTTTTTGCGGTACGCGGGCCTCTCACTGCTGTGGCCTCTCCCGTTGTGGAGCACAGGCTCCGGACGCGCAGGCTCAGCGGCCATGGCTCACGGGCCCAGCCACTCTGTGGCATGTGGGATCTTCCCGAACCGGGGCACGAACCCGTGTCCCCTGCATCGGCAGGTGGACTCTCAACCGCTGCGCCACCAGGGAAGCCCTCCTAAGAATTTTTAATAATAAATTTGAAGAAGATATCTTGCTTATTTAAGTGCTTTCATATGCTTTATATAACTTCATTTTTACAATAATTGTAACTTTTATTCTTAACACCACACAGCAGATGAGAAAACTGAATCTCAGGAGCAGTGAAATAATATGTGTAAGATAACACAGGGTGTCAGTGGTAGAACTAAGATCAAAACACAGGGTTTCTGACTTCTACAGCTTTTTCTTCTCGTGGAATCAGCCTTTCAAGTTTTAAATCAGTCTGAAATGTGAAATACCAGTTGATTATAAGAAAAACATGTATCCAAGTTGGGAGATACATTTAAATCCCATTAAACTAATGGAAAAATTCATGAGCAAATGCATGGATAATTTGTTTCTTATTAAAACATTAAACTTGTAGAGAATATTTAGCTGTTCAAATGTCAAGTAACAGGATAGCTATAGTAAGTTAATTAGGTACCAATTCATTGCTAAAGATACTTAATTGACATTTAATAAGCATATTAAATACCAATTAACCAACTATATTTAGTGCTAACTATATTTAGTCAAAGCTGTTTTGTTAATTGCTTGCTCAGTGCCTTAGCATCTATGGTCAATAGATTATAACCTAATTAAATATATACATTAATGTGTTCGCATATATGTCTCCCCAGTGGGGAGTGCTGCCCAGAAGCCCACATATGGGATTAACCATCATCACCCATCTTGGTGAAGAAAACATCGTCCAGCAAGCTGCCCTGGCTCATGGGAGACCCTCTGTACGAAAAAAGTCAGCCAGTATCCAATGACAAGGGTACAGCACTCTCCTGTCACCGCTGAACTCGGGACATAGAGGAATTAACGGGTGCCAGTGACAGGGGCACAGTGCTCTTTGGGGCAGAGCTCAAACCCCTTTGAGCCCTCCGTAGAGGGACTGTCTCGATTCAGAAGCCACAGCCACGGTGTTTCATAAATACCATTTTTATTACCATCTGCAGGAGGGAGGGACATACTGACTGTGATAATTGCCTCCAGGATCTCATGACTTTCCAAGGCTCAAAAGATCTTGGGCAGCGTTCTTTTGGGCTAACTTGCTGAATAACGCTGTCAGTCACATGCTGGGGGACCCGTATTGTGTATTCTGGTCACAATGCATTCCTGCAGACATAATGCTTGCAGCACAATAGAGAAAGGGACACGTGAAAAGAGATCAGGGACCAGAGCACATTAACCTTGGTCGCTCTTCCCTGACCCCACGAAGGCATTTAATGTGTCTGTAGGTTCCGACACCACTGGGGGTCCCTCTCAAGGTTTGAATACACAGGAGTGCTAAACCGTGGTGTGAATCTCGTTCCTCAGGGTCGAAGGGCAAGGCTGGCAGTCACTCAGACTATTCTTGCAGGCGAGATGCACCCAAACAAGCCTCGTCTCGACATGGCAAGACCACGTAACAGACATTTCCTAAATGAAGGTGAATTCGTATTTTGGAAGTCAATCCAATCTTAAAATTTGGGGAGCACTTTCCATTATTTAAGTAATCCGGTTGTTGGCCCCAGTGTGATCACTGAGCTTGGCCAGAGTTGACGTCCAGGGGCGTGAACATTCAGTGGTGAGGTCTAGGTGATCACATGTGCTCTGCAATCCAGAGGAGTCGGCCACCTGAACAGTGAGTCAAGCCATTAGTTTGGGGAGTTCCCACTTCATGGGCGGAACTTTGCCAAGGGCAGTCTGAAATCCGAAGTCCAGGGAAACGTGAGTCGGGACACGACGACTGACAACATTTCGGCTCTGGGACACAGGAGTCGGAGGACAGGAATAATCAAAATTATTTCAGGAACACCTTTCTTAGTGTCTCGGCTGTATGAAAGCCCTGCAGCTTCTGTCTGAGACTGTCTTCAAGTATAGCTGCTCCAACTGCGTAGGCACAACCAAAAGAAATTCCCTAAGGTAACTATAACTCAAACATGTTAAGACTGGAGGAATAAAAATAAATTGTGGTGAGGCTGTATTTGTAGAACAGAATATAGTAAGGCATCCAAAATAGCAAGAGTAATACTTGGAAGTCCAAACAATTATACGTATACTGGGTGTGATTATAAAATGACGTGTGTGGCTATAAACAAACGTGTATTAATCAGATACTAAGCTGAGGGGGTGCCTAGACCTGCTGACCCCAGTCGACCTGTTCTGTCATGTTTCTCTCCACGTGAACAATGCTTTTGAGTACTTCTTGCCCAGTAAGTATCAGCGGGGCTGCATCTGTGGGGGGGGGGGGGGGGGAAGGGGGAGAATGTCTCCCTCCTTCAGAAAAGGACACTGGGCTCTGATGAGAATCTGCCCACCATCTTGAGACTTGGCAAAGTATTGATATGTAACACCGTTTAAAGTGTCCCAGGGCAGGTCAAGTAATGCAACTTACCTCATTTGGCTTTTGTATCGAATTTTCCATTGGAAAGACTTGTGTACTTTGCATGTTTTCAGTTAATGAAGGATTGCTGTGTGCCTGTGAGCTTTGGTTGAGGATGCCATGAAATGGGGGAGAAAATTAGTATCCAGAGGGAGATAATTGTTGCCCTGAATAAATCTGATCAATGAGGGAAAGGGATAAAGAGATTGTATGTGAAATTTAAATTCTTCAGTATGAGGTGCTCTTGGGTAAGCAAAACAGTCAAGCTAAGGTTTGTAATGAATTAGTTAACACAACAGAAGAAGAGAGTTTGACTCTATAGACTGAGCCAGCATTTCAATTTTCAGCTCAGTAGGCAGTGGAAGTGAGCTGAAGAGGGGGCTTGGCATAAATCCTAAATTCCAGGATATTGTACTACAGCCTTCTAGGGGGCTGGGTAAGCCACAGTTGACATATAGATTTGAGGTTCAGAATCTAGTTATGGTGTTTAAAGAGAAAGATAGAGCTATATTTGAGGGTAGGAAGAATGCAGGAAATTCAAGATAACAAATTAAATTCTCTTCAGATTGAAGAGAAATGGACAAAATGGGAATGTTTTGTTCTAAAAGTTGGTGATGAAGAGGCAACCTGAACGAAGTCTTAAACTCGGTATGTCTTATAAATTTTTGGTTGACGGTTAATTTGAGTTTATGAGGTAGATCAGAACAAAAGGACATAAATGCAAATCAAGAAGGAATGTATTGAAAAGAAATTTAAAGAGATATTTTATGGAGAACGTGATGAAATTTAGGATGAATTTGATCACTACATGGATTTCAGTAAATTAAAAAGAGTTTAATTGGTTATACATGTGAAACTCCCTGAATCTCAATGGGTCTGTATGTTGCTCTAGGAAAGAGAATAGCGAGTTTACTTTAATTTGAGAATCCCGAGCTGTATTTGTCCCCTCCAGGCTGCTACCTTCAGAGACACCCTCTCCACATACATGTTGGGGGGAGGGGAGGGGAGGGGAGTAGTGGAGGAACATTTTCTATTTCCCGGCCCCCAACCCTTAAAAGCTTATGTGCACTGTGGTCTGTGGTTCAGCAACATCACCTGGGAGCTTGCTGGAAATGCAGGCAGGATCTTGGGCCTGTGGAATCAGAATCTGTATGACTCATGGGTACATTCATGTTTGAAAAGCACAGGTCTAAAGCCACTGACCACAGCTCTACCTCTGGTTAAGGTAGGATTTAAACAGGCTTGGATTTGAATCCTGTCTGTCCCCCTCACTAGGCAATATTGGTTAAATTATTTCATCTCTGAGTTCCAATCTCCTCGTATGTAAAATGGAAATGAGGACAATAGTAGCTACCCACTTCAGAGTTTTAATAGCATGAAATGAAATTAGGGTTGCCATTCAAAGCCCAGACTCTGAAACCAGACAGTCTGGCTCAAATACTGCTTCTGTCACTCACCAGCTGTATAACTTTGGGACAAATCATCTAACTTCACTTGGCCCCAGTTTTTTCATCTCTAAAGAGAAGGTAATAATCGTACCCATATTATAGGCTTGTGGTGGGACCCAGCGATGTAACAGATGTAAACCTTTTAAAATATCGTTGATACCTAGATGCACTATAGATGTGTTGGCTAGTATTACTATCACAAACGCAGTGCCAGGAAGACAACAGGTTTTCAGTAGATGCTAGCTATTCTCTGTAGTACTGCTTGTCCAGAAAATGAATTATTGTTATAGAAGCAGCTGGATTAAGGAAGATGGAGAGCAACAAATTCAAGATTTAAGTAATTATAAGTTTGTGGTAGGATTTGCCTTGACCTTCTAATAGAATAATATGGTTTTTGGCAAAATGTTCCATGAAACTACAGTAGGCTCGCTTGCCTATACAGGCAAGTTGGAAAACAGGACAAATTAATTCACATAACTCGGTTTTAAAAACACAAACAACTTTTCCCAAACAAAACAAAGGGATATCCCCCACTCCACTGGATCCTAACCCCAACTGGTCTGGATTAACTCGTTTTTGTCTATGTAAACTGAATTTTCCTAATTCAATCTCCATTTCTGTAAGCCTGCATCTCTCTGGTTATGTAGGCACCAAGCGAGAGCAATCAAATCGTGGGTGAGGGCTGGAGTGGTACTAATTCAGTTTTCTCTTTCTTTCCCCTTTTGCCGCCCATGACCTTCCTCCAGGAATCTCAGTTCATACCGGCTCCCTCTAGCTACTTTCTCAAAACCTCTTCTAGGAAGGCTGGCCACCCCTCCTTCCCTGTGACCTCGTTTCTGGCTCTTGGTCTCCCTGTGACCTCAGCTCAACCCCCTTTCCCTTCTCACAGCATCAGTTCTGAGCCCTGAGGTCGCCAAGGACGATAGCTTCCAATTCCACTTTTACCAGCCTGTGCAACCCTGAAATAATTTGCCTCAAAACCAGTTCTTGGAGAGAGAGGCCTGGTCAGACAAATGAAGGCCTGGACTGAATTTTGTTCTTGCAAGAGAATGCCCACGGCAACGTCCGTTTGTAGCAACAAGATTGGGATGTTGTTTTGTGCTTCATGGTTGCCCATTCTGGTTCTTTCCTGGGTGTACTGTCTTCCCTGGAGGGGTCACCTAGCAGAGTTTTCTCAGTGGTCTGGTCTTCGGTGCTAAGAAACTCATAACTAATTACCAGGACTTCAATTCTTAACTTGACCAGCTGTACTGAAGAAAGAGAGCTTTGGTCTCCCAGTGCTGGAGGATCTATAATTCATCCTCCATAAAAAAGTCAATATTGGGGCAAAAATGACATTTAAAAATCATAAAATAAGTAGTCTGGTATTTACCTAAGATGTTCTTTTCCTCCCTTCATTTTATATACCATGTACTGTATCGTTTGTTTTCTTTTGGGTACTGTGAGCACCTTTGTGACAGAGAAATGCTCTCCTGTTTCCAATGGCTTCTGGGTAAGAGAAAAAACAGAACCACTGAGAAAAGACAGGTGGAGGCAGCTCGGTAAGACCTCTGCACACACTCCTTGCAGTTTTGATCTGGTGAAACAGGTTAAGTTAAAGGACCGAGCCACACAATTTAGCTTTCTTCTAGATTCTAAAATGGCGTTGTAAATTTTTATAGCAATACAGATTAAAGAAAGGTTAAAACCACAAAGCACAAACGGCTCACCGTTTGTAAGTGGCAAATATGTTTGCATCCCTCATGAGGATGGTGGGAACACTGTCCCAACACAGCACCAGCCCCAACAGAAGACGGCCACCAGCCCAGTCATGGGACGGCAGAAGCAGGGGCCCCTCTGTGCCAGGCAAACTGATTCAAAGCCTCAGGCAGCATCAGTGTGACTCCTCCAGGCTTCTTTGTGAGAAACTGGATTAATTCCCCCCACCATTCAGAGTGGGGTAACTATTTTTAAAGTCGTGTCCTCCTGGTAATCTCAGGCAGCTCATAAACAAAGGACGCTGGACCCTTTCCTAAGGTGTAATGGCAACAGGCATTGGCAAGGAGGCCCATTAGCCTTCCATGGAAAAATGCCCATCAGTGAGCTGGAAGGGGAAATGGTCACAGTTTGGAGATGTAGGTCAGTGACTCTAAGCTAATTTGTTAAGAGAACACTGGGGAAGGAAGAGAAACCTACAGAGATTTTACTCTCAGGCTATTGCATAGACGTCAGAGAATTCAGTATAATTTCCTTTTATTCAACAAGAATTTGTTAAGCATTACGTGAAGCCAGTAGCCGGCCAGATTTAACTGTGCTAAAAGACACAGGACAGGACAGGTAGAGGAGACAGTACACTCACTCGTGCACTCTTAAAACTTTCTGGTCATTTAATACGAATAAATTCAGAAGGGTGTACGCTCTGTGTGTGTACGTCTATAGAATGTATGTGTGTGCGTGTGTGTGTGTGTCTGCTAACTAAAAAGTGTAACAGCAAAGTTCTGGGCCCTGTCACCATAAGGGGGTATTTAATAGTATAACTTGGAAAGTAACCAAACAACTATTTTCAACATGTTCACTCAATTGATAGAGTGACCAAATGAAAGGTGAGGAAATTGTGGAACACAAAATATTCATACTTTTAATTCTATCATATCATAACTTGGAACAGTTTTTTACAAGAGAGATAATATATGCACAACCTTCTAGATCTTGAACACTGACCTGAAACGCTGGCCTCATAGGGTAGTTGTGATCTACAATGCCTCTCTCAATAAAGTTAAAACTCCCCACACAGCTCACCCAGAAAATACTCCTCAAGTGTGGGAGTCTGAGGGAAAAAAATCTATTAGAATAAGTACCACTTTTCCTTCTGCACTCATTGGAAGATAAACAGTAGCCATCACTGAAGATTAAAAATGCATTGAAGGAAAAACAAAATTGAAAACATTCCATTTATGAATCTTTTATTTATTATTTGAATTTTATTATTTTTGAAGTACAAACTCTAGGTCTAGTTCATAAGACTGTGCTGTTCTCCAAAACCTAATAATAGCACTTAAAATTTATCGTGTGCTTATGAAATGTCCAGCAGTGGGCTAAGCCCCAAACATGCATTATGTAAGTTAATCCTCATATAATCTTCTGAGGAAGGTTCTCTTCCCATTCCCATTTCACAGATGCTGAAACTGAGGTTAAGTTACACCGTCCAGGTTGCATAGCTAGTCAATGGCAGAACCCAGATTGCAATGCCAACTTTAGACTGTGAGTCCGTACCCACCAAGTGCACTGCCTTTCAAAACATAGTTTGGGAACCACTGCCTTTGGAATTCATTAAAAGTAAATTAATTCTAAGAGGGAAATGAAAATGTTTTTCAAGTGAAAGTTATTATTTTTTTTTGCCAAAATCCAGGGTGATCCGTTATTATGTAATGTTCATTGAGCCAGGCATTTTTCCTCTTGCATATCTTATTTCATTCTAGCCTCCCAACAGCCCTCTAAAAGAATAAATACCCCATTCTGCAGAGGCATAATTGTCCAAATCATTTATCCAGCGTTACATAGCCAGTAAGCAGTAGAGCCACGTCTTGCTTTTTAGCCAATCTGAAGCTAATGCTCTATGTAACTCCACCAAGAGCAGCGGTAGGAGAGGAAATATATTGATGCTGTTGACGGTCATCAGTTGGAATTGGCAAAGATCAGTGATACAAATGGAGAAGATTATACCTCCTGGTAATGGATGGATCCTTTCAGTAACTAGCAGGAATAGAACTAAGGAGAGAAAAAGAAGTTCAAAGGATAAAGACTCTGTGTTGAAGAAATCAGGGCTCAGAGCAATTGCAGGCAGCACATGAAACTAACACAGATCACCAGAGTGTGGATTAGCAGAGTTTACAGCAGTAGCAGAACAGGTGATCCAGAATCAGAACCAGAAGAGAGATTATCTCTATACTCTAGTCATGTGGTCCTCACATCAGCAGCTCTGCGTCAGCTGAGAGCTTGTTAAAAATGCAGAAACTTGGGTCCCACCCCAGACCTACTGAATCAGAAAACTTGGGGTGGGGCCCGTCGGTCTGTGTCCACAGGCCCTTCTGATGCCTGCTTCAGCTGAGGACCACTGCCTTAGCCATCTCCAGCTATATTTGTAAGGAGATCGAGGTAGTTAACCGCAGAATTGCATTGTAGCTATAGCTGCATGTTACATATATGGCTGATGGGAGGAAATGCATATGTGTACACACATTCACTTACATGGCCTTGAAAGGTGGAAAAGGTCAAATATAGTATGTTCCATGATGTGATTCCCATCATTCTCCAGTCCCAAGAAACATAAGTTAATTGCTACCACTCAAACTGAGAGCACAGTATTGAATTCCCAGAGGAGCCATGTGTTCAGGCAGGACCTCACTGAGAGCCTTATCGAACAGGCTGTGACCCTGAGCAAGTCTGCTCCCCACCTTCCCCCGGGCATAGGAGGAAGGCAGGTGATGGACCACCAGCATTGTAAAGCTGTGTCCGAACCATTTTGCTTTTTTTAAGCTTACCTTTTCTGATAGTCTAGCCCAACTCCCCTGTCACCTACCCATCTTCAGTCATTCATTCTATTTTTTGTCTGCTGATGCATATGGGTTAGAGGATCTCTCCAGATAATGGGATCTATCAGCTCAAATGCTGACAACTCATTCTCCTCATCTCATTTGTCTCCAGTTGTCTCCCCCAACCGTTGTAATATGTGAGTGAGGACAGCAGTTCCCAGCAGGGAGTACCTCCACCTGTGCTTGCATATCTTCCTTTTGCTCCCCCAGTCTCTTCCACCCTGCTCACTGCCCCGGGAGGCTGACAGTGTGACTATAGCAAAGATTCTGTCTTCTAGACCTCCAACTGGCTTCAGTTAATGGAAGAAGGGAGGAAAAGAAGGTCTGGCTCTCTCCCTGCAACTTTGCCTCAAATCAGTTTTGTCTCTTGATCAAAGGTTGCTGCTCCTCTCACGGTGGCCTGGTCCACACTCCCAGGAGCCATTCCCCCTGCTGACCCCTTTGAGCTTTAGGGTGGCAACAGCCAGTCTGCCTTAGCCCCAGAGGACTGCACTCTCCCTTAAGCATCTCCTACACCAGTGGTCCCCAACCTTACTGCTCCTTAGATCCCTGGGAGTTCTTTAAAATACCAATGTATGGGTTTCTCCTACGGCCAATTAAATTAAAATTTCGGGAGTGACTGAGTAGGCACTGAACTAGACACTGAGGAATCCAAATGGAAGAGGTTTCTGTTCTCATGAAACTTACAGTCTCAAGAAAGACAGGCATTGATAAAATAAACACAGATTGTTATAAAGTGCTACAAAAGGAAAGACCAGGGACACTGATGTTTTTTAAAAGCTCTCCAGGTGACTCTAATGTCAGCCAAGGTTGAAAATCATTGTCCTTACCAACACATGTGTAAACAAACCTTCCTAAAATTGTCCTATTGTGACATTTCATCTCTTTCCTGACCCATGCATCCCTTTATGTCTTCATCTTATGTTCACCAGGGGGAGACAGTAGGAGAAAATTGTTTAGCTAACTCTTGTTTTAATCCTAAGCCTGTATCTCCAAAAAGTGATGGAAGATAGACTATTCAGTATTTCAAAATGAAAAACATTCACCTATGCACTTAGACAAGGGCTGTAGAACAGCAAAATTGGCTCTCACTTCAATATTTACACTGGATTTGACAACATTCTAGTTGAAAAGGAGACTGAGAGTGTGTATTCATGGGGCTACCAGATACCGCTCCCTAATTCACTTATTTTCATACTTTCTCTTTGGCTGATCTATGTATTTATGGCTATAACGTTTCTTCTGAGTATTGTTTTGCTTTATCCTTTAGATTCTAATCGGTAATGCTTTAGTTACCAATGTTTTGTAACTTGAGTTTTTATTTTCTCATTGACTCAAGAGCTTTTAGAACAACTTTTTTTGTTTTGTTTTGTTTTTTGTTTTTTGCGGTACGCGGGGCTCTCACTGTTGTGGCCTCTCCCGTTGCGGAGCACAGGCTCCAGATACGCAGGCTCAGCGGCCATGGCTCACGGGCGCAGCCGCTCCGTGGCATGTGGGATCCTCCCAGACCGGGGCACGAACCCGTGTCCCCTGCATCGGCAGGCAGACTCTCAACCACTGTGCCACCAGGGGAGCCCAGAACAACTTTTAAATTTTCTAATGAAGGGTTTTGGATTCTTTTATTTTGTTTTTAAGTGTTAGCTTTATTTTGCTGTCCTTCTTAACTTTTGTCCAATTGAGAAACCCTTTCAGTGTGTTTCCATCTTTTTCTCCTTTATTTTCTATTTCTACTTTATAAATAGTCATAATGTGGGATTCAGTGTACACTTATCACGACTGTGATATCTTCATTATGCATTATTGCATACTTTAGTAGTACAAAATTCCTTCTTTGACTTGATTAATGCCTTTGGCCTGCATTCTACTTGTCTGATTTTATTATCTCAATGCCTGCTTTCTCCAAATGCCCCATATATATTTTTGCCCATTAGTTTATTTTCAACCTTTTTGAGTCACTTTATTTTAGGGTTGTCTCCTGTCCAGAGCTAGGTTTTTTTTTTAAGTTAAGCTGGAAATATTTTTTTTTAGTGGGAGAGTTAAGCTTATTTATATTGATTGGTATAGCAATCTTAGTTCTGTCATATTATTTTATGTTATGTTTTCAATTTTTCATTGTTTGGGTTTTTATCTTTGGAGACTCCAATTTTGTGAATTTTGGATTGCCCCTTGTATTCCATATCCATCTTTTTTCTCTTTATTCCTTTTAAACTCTTATTTTGTTTCCATTTATTTTATTAGCTTTTCTGTTTTCTTGTTCCTTACTATGTGTTCAGTGGTATCAATTTTTTACGCTCCTTCCAATTTCACCTTCATTCCTGTGATGTTTGTTTTTCCTTCTACATCTTTCCTGCTGGCATAATTCATCTCCTTGCCATATCTTCTCTGATTTCTCCCATTTTATTTTGGGGTCTTCCTTCAAAAAGGCAATTACTTCATTTTTAAAAATTACGGCAAAATGTTTAGTCATAATTTTTATACAGTCCACAGTAACAGATCTTGGATAGGTCTTCTTTCTATTGCTACTGGTTTCACCTGTTTTCTTTGGAATCTTTATATCAATGTTGTGCTAATTTATTTTTATTGCTCATTATTGAAAGAGTTAGATTTCCCTCAGCCAAGAGTATCCTCGATAGGTGAGAGAGAAGTAAGGGTAGTCTTCCATTTGGCAGGTTTTATAAACTAAAGGTTTTTCTTCCTTACTACAGAGATGGAGGTTTCCTGCCAATATGGAGAGTCTATGTGAGTCTCTGTATGGTCCTGCCTCCTCTGCTTTCCTGAAAAAAACCAGGTTCAGAGAGAAGTAACAGATCTATATTCTGGGAAGGAGCCACTTGCCACAGAGAGTATTTTCTTCTGGCACTTTCTAAGAACTGATATCACTGGGTCTTCTCTCTAGTCTCTGTGTTTCTTCTCTTAACTTTCTCCCACGTGGCTTCTGCTACACCTTAGCTCGTTTCAACAGCTCTTCCATACATTTTGGAATCCAGAGATTGCATCTATCTTCTAGTTTCACAAATTAAAAAGCCGGGGGGGGACTTCCCTGGTAGCACAGTGGTTGAGAGTCCTCCTGCCAATGCAGGGGACATGGGTTCGTGCCCCGGTCCGGAAAGATCCCACATGCCGCGGAACGGCTGGGCCTGTAAGCCATGGCCTCTGAGCCTGCGCGTCCAGAGCCTGTGCTCCTCAACGGGAGAGGCCACAACAGTGAGAGGCCCGCGTACCGCAAAAAAAAAAAAAAAAAAAAAAAAAGGGGGTGGGGGGAGGAGAGGAGGGATAGTTGAATTAATTTTCTTTATCTGTGTTGCTATAGGAGGTGATTTCTAAGAAAGAATGGAGAAATGTTGATTTATCCAGCCATGTCTGTGTCAGGAGTTCCTAGGGCTTCCAGATAAATGGGTGAATCCAGTTAAACAGACAATTCAAGTCAACAAGAAATTGTCAACTTTTTGCATCAGTTTTTTTTGTCAAGTTATTTAGCATCATGAAGATAAGGACAAACTAGATACTTTTCTTTCCTCTCTTCTCGGGCAATCACATCCACTCTCATGGTTTTAAATACCATCTTTATGCCAATGTTCCCAAATTTTTATTTTCTCCCCAGATCTATGTAGTAAACCGGCAACATGACATCTTCCCTTGGTATCCAAGACATCTCAAATCCAACCTGTCCCAAATTCAGCTTTTGGTCTCAGGCCACCAAATTTGTTCCTCTCCAAATCTTAATCAGCATCACTAGAGAACCTGTCTATGCAACCAAGCACTCATGGCAGAAATCCAAGACTTATTCTGATACTGCCATCTCACACTCAACATTTAGTCTAACTCTGAAGACCCTCATGATTATCTCCAAAATAGTTCTTCAATCAATCTCTGTTTCCCCATATCTACCACCTCCCCTACAAACTAAGACTCCAGTAACCTTCTAACTGGTCTCCCTGATTCCACACTCTACTCCTTCCCACTCCTTCTCCAGAGAGATCTTTTTCAAATGATCCTTCTCTCCCCTGATTAAATACTATCAATAGCTTTCATTTGTTTTCACAGTTAAATATCAATTCCAAACATGCTCTATGGAGTTCCCTTGACCATCTCCCCAAGCTCACCTCATATCTACCATTCTTCTCAATGACTAACTCATTCTTTTCCAGCAGCCCTGAATAAGCTTATCCAACATAGAGATAAGCTCATTTTTCTTCAGATCCTTTGCATGCAGTTTCCTCTAGCTGGTGCATTATCCCCACACTGCTACCTCTTTTGCTTTCCTACCTCTTACCCACTTCTTAGGTTTCAGTTGAAAATCACTTCTATGAGTTCCTGGCTCTGCATTCTAAATAAAGTCAATCGCATGAGTTGCCTTCTCTCATAGCACCCTAATCTTTCCTTTCGTAGGACTTATCACTATTGCAAGGACACATTCCTATGTGATAATTTTATCAACGTCTATCTTCCTCAAGTCTTCATGTCCACCTGGACTCCCCAGGTTCTAGCTCAGTGCCTGCACATACAAGATTTTCAATACATATCTTTTTGAATGAAAGAAACTTACCCAAACTTGTCTTTCGTATTGTTAGTGAAAAGTGGCTTATTTTAAGGAAATTTCTGAAAGTCTTGTTGTTTTCAAAGTAAAGCATTTCAAAAGGAATAAGCTTAAAGTATATGTCTGGCTTTACCTGCTCCAGGAAAAGTGAGGGCTTGGGAAGGTTGGGACCACAGGCCTGGGGATCACTGATACTGGTACCTGAAGCAGGGTGGGGCCTGCTGAGAAATCTTAGGGCAGATCTGCTACCTTGGGAGGCAAAAATAAGACTCTCCCACTAAGAAGAGTGATGCTGGAGCAGATTGGCATCACACAAGAAGCGTTTTCATCAGCCAGCCCCAGTGCAGAGGTTAAGACTGTGGTCTATGGATGAGGGGGGCAGATGCTAAGGGGCACTGAGCAAGAGAGTGGGAATCTCTGTAGACGCTCAGGGGACACTTCCTTCTGCCCAAGACCCAAGGAAAACTAAGAGGCCTTAGAGGCTCTTCCAGTCCCCCAAAGACTGCAGACCTTGGACACTATTCCTCAGATTCTTCTATAGGAAAAGGAGTAAAAAGTAACCCCAAGACCATACTTTTCAGGGGCTAAGACACAGGGAGAACTTTGGAAGGTCATTTGGGAATTTGAGGAGGGGTTTTTGTTCTGGCTGTTAGATACTGGGCTGTTTTGTTACATTAAATTTCAAGTGTAGGCAGGACACAGAAATAAAGAAGTCTTGGAAGCACGAGAGGAAATGGGACTAGGAAGAGAATGAGGAGTCGGTGCAAAAAAGGGAAGTAAGGAAACTGCTCTGAAGCAGGTTGAAGGCTAAAGCTGTGAGGATGAATGGGCTTTCCCAGTGATAGCTACTCGATTAAGACATTTGAGAAATACTGCATGGGTTGATTGCTTCCTTAAAATAAGAAAAAAGAGAGAAAGTAAAGCTGCTTCAGGAAAGAACTAAAATGTGTTCTAACCTGTAAAAACATGAACAGGAAATTCTCCACAGGAACACTTCCAAATGAATAGGCAGGATTGAATTTCCCTCACTGATTCTCAATTTTGAACTTTGTAAGTGCTGAACCCCAAATGAACATCAAGGTGGATTTTCTCTTTATTAAATGGAGAAAGGAGAAAACATAATATTTATAAAAGTGTTTCTCAGTAACCTGATTTTTCACTTTACAGTAAATCACATTGTAGAATCTTAAAATCATGCCAGTTACTCTCCCTTCTGTGATCTTACAGAACAGAAGTCCAACTCTGTTCCAGGCATTGCATTCAGTTAAATTCTACAGTTTCACTTTTATAAAACTGCATTCTAGTATTTTGAACCAGAAACCAGGGAAATTTAATGGTAACAGAGACTGAGTGTGTTCACGTAAAGCTAAGTCTAGTGCACCAAGAGTGATACTCAGATCCATTCATTTGTTCCAAAGATATTTATTGAGTACCTACTATGTGCTAGGCACTTCCCTCAGAACTGGGGCAAGAAAAACGAACAAATCAGAGCAGACTCTTGCTTCCCTAGAGCTTAGACTCATGGGAAAGACAAATTAAGCAAGGAAACAACAAACCAGACTCTTTGAGTAACAATAAATGCTATAAAGAAAATAAAACAGGGTGATACAATCAAGACTGTGACTGTGTTAAACAGGGCAGTGGGGAGGCACTGGAGCTTAGAATTGACTTATACAAAGGAACCAGCCTTTCTAGGATTCAGAGAAGACAATTTTAAGCAGATAGAAGAGCCCATGCAAAGACCTGAAGCAAAAATGAGCCTCCTCATGTGAGGAACAGAAAAGAGAAGCAGGCCGGAGTGTGCTCCAGGTCAGGGTCCAGAATGGATTTCAGGTCACTGCAGGGAGTATGGATTCCAGAAGGGCAAACAGAGTCACCTTGTTAACAACAAGGCCCACGTGGGTTACCTGGCCACCTCAAATGAGTCCTCATGTCTCCTGGGCACATCAGACGTGAACCTATGTGTGTTAGCCCAGGTTAGCCAGCTGCCCCTCAGCATCCACGCCAGACCTCGTAGAGGAAACAGAGGATCAATGAAGCCGCCCAGGGGTCCCCCATCACCAAGGAAGTGGTGGATGTGGCCTGGCCCCACTCCTCCCATGAATCAAACCCTTCCCAAGCAGCCGGCACAGTGGGCAGCCCCAGGAGGTCCCCCTTGACCTTCTCTCCTCCCACCCAGCTCTAGCCCCTCCTGATGTCCCCACCACCGCCATGGTGTCCTGCACACACGCTGAACCAGAGGACCAACTGGCCCTGGGACCTCCTGCCAGCTTTCGCTGCCCACAGCCCCACCCCACGGTGAGCTCCCAGAGAACTGTCAATGCTCCACCCTGCCTGCTCTTTTGCTTTCATGTATTCATCCAACAAACATTCACCGAACTACTACAAATGTCAGAGCCCTGTGCTGCTTGTTTTCTGCTGCACCTCCCTCCTTGAAAAAAACCAAAAACTGTAGCACTTACTCTCAGAGTTATCCGAGTTTTACAGTCACCCATTTATCAGGGACTCCTTAACTGTCACTCACACTAGAACAACGATACACCTGCTTCAGCTCCTTCTTCTTCCAATGATCTCACATCCCATCACAGAATAATAATAACACTCTTCTCTTTGGGATGGGATAGAGCCATGTGACTAAGGGCAAGGGCTTAACAGCCAGGCCAATCTGGTTTCCAATTCCACTTCTGCTAACTCCTGCTCTGTGATGTTGGAACCTTCACTGTACTGTATTTCAATCTCTCCCTCCAAAAAATGTAGAGATCATGATTTCAACCTGAAACAACTGCTGTAAGGAAGAAATAATAGCTGATAAACCATATAAAGTACCTATCACACTGCCTAGCCCTGTAAGCGTGTGATAAAATGTCACTTCCATTTCTCTTTTGTTACAATCCCCAAGGTTTATAAGCAGGGTCTGACTTTTCTTTATACCTGTGTTCACCCTCTGATCATTACACATTTAATGCCCAGAAAAATGTCCTGCTCAGAGGAGATGATCCTGAATGCTTCATACTAACCAATCAGAGAACAGGAAAAGAAAAGTGAGGGAAGAGGTGAAGGTGAAACAGTAGAAACAATTAAGAAACAATTCCATGGAAGGAATACTCTGTGCCAAGCACTCTTTTATGTATGTTAGACCTTCCAATAAACTTTCCTCACCAGGACCGCAGGAAGTAGGCATTATTATGGAGCCCATTTTGGCAGAAGAGGGAAGTAAAGTACAAAGTTTAAAGAATTTGACCAAGGTCACAGTCAGTAAGTGGTAGAGCTGAGATTTGAACTCTGGGAGCCTGGCTCCAAGATCATGTTCTTAACCACTAAGCTAAGCAAGAGCTAAAGCTGTGAAAGAGAAAAGGATGCAAGGATGAAGAAGTCAGCAGTTTGATTCTTAAGGATCAACACAAAGGTCTAAGATCATTTGAAAATTTTGCAGGACACAGGCACTTCGGGAAGGAGACCTAAAAGCTTCTCAACTAGAGTCAGAATTGATGGTGAGAGAAGGAAACCCTCAATCACCAGAAGCTGGGGTGATCAAATGCAGAGGGGTTGAAAGGAAGGGGCAGAGCTTTTACAAATACATCAGAGAGCAAAGAAGGAAATATCAAGGAGAAGGTGGTCCCATTAGTAAATAAGGAAGGCAAAATAAATCAATGAAGATCTTTCAGTGGCTGCACTCCTCAACTTACTTTTCAAAATTGGATTTTAAGGAGAAAAGCAAAGAGGTAGAAGCCAGAAGGAGCTGAGTAATACCTTGATGGGAGCTATAAAAGAAAGCAGATGCAAATGAAAGGAGGCCTTATTTACTTGAATCAGGGAATATACAACCGAAGGAAACAGCTTAAATCTCAATAAAGGACAGCAAGGGCAGAAGTAGAAACGATCCACGTTCTTGTCAACTTGTGTTGTTTCACTTCCACAGTTTTCCAGCTCAGTCTCCATGGATACCCCTTCGCATTTATTCATTCATTTATTACATATTTATTGACTAAGAATGATTAAACCCCCTCCTTTGCCCTTGAGGAACTGGTGATCTTATGGGAAAAGCTGACGTGTAAAAAAATCATAAATATGCAACGTGAGAAGCCCTACAATTGAGAAACATATAAGGGGCCTGGGAATCCAGAAGAGAAAAACAGTGAACTCTGCCTGGAGCAGTCAGGAAAGGCTTCACTGCAGAGGGGATCTTTGAGCTGAGATGTAAAAACAGAGCAATATTCCAGGGCACATGGTGGAAGGAAGAGCACACGCAAGAGGGTGGCTTGTTGAGGGAGCTAAAAGCAGCTCGGTATTCATGGTCACAGGAGACAAAGGGGAGGTGGGGGCAGAAGAAGTGGATGGGAAGGCTGGTGGGTTCATGGCATAAAAGGCCCTCTCTATACCATGTAAGGATTTTGAGCCCATTTGGTTGGGCTACAGAGAGTGATGGAAGGATTTTAAGTGGGAGAATGGCTTGATCGGATTGTTTCAGAAAAATAACTTGAATAGCAGTAGAAAGAGTTGAGTAAAACCAAAGCCATTAAGGGAACTATTACAAGAGTTCAGGGGAAATTTGAAGAGGGTCTGGCATGGCCACAGGGATGGAGAGAAACTAAATGATTCGAGACATATTTAGAAGACCGTGTCTAATGCAGCAGAGAGGCACATTAAGACAAAGGCTGGAAATCACCCATTGGGTTTGGCAATTAGGAGGTCATTGGCGACCTTAGCCAGAGAGGTTACCAGGAATTGGTGTTCAGAGGGGTGGGGCAGGCAGAAGCCAGATTGAATGTATTGAGGATGAAATTGGAAATCAAACTCTGAAGGTAGAAGTCTGACTGTAAATTAAGGAAGAGGGAGCTAGGGCCAGAGCGAGATTTATAGGAGAAGCCTGACCTTGGACCACAATTATAGTTATAGGTAAAAACCTGGAGGCAAAGCAGATGAAGACATGTCATAGAGGGATGAGCTGCTAGAGCAGGAAGCGACAGGAGAAAGCATGCAAAGGTGTGGGTTTGGATCAGTTTCTCAGCTAGAGGTAACTGAGGCTTGAAAGACTTTGGGCCCAGTGGTTTTTATTTTTTCTGTAAAGTAGGAGGTGGTGGAAAGATTGTGGGAAGGTTGAAAATCAACTTAGGTGACTGAGGAACTACTGACTACAGATGAATAAAAGGATTGTTGGACTCTGTCAAGGACCCAGCTGACACCATAAAACAAAATTTGCGATGGCACCACTTCTCATATGTGCGTAAATTTCCTCAAGGGTATCCAGCAACCCCGCTGTGTTTGGGCTGCACAGCTCTCCCTCCCATCTCCAATTTTCTGAGGACGGCAGCTCCGCCTGTCCTTTCCGTTCTCGTGGGGATGTGAGTTATTTGGGGAGCAGCCAAGTTTACGCCACCTGGTCCCACCTTTATAGGCACAGTTGATTGGCCCTGGGGCAATAACCTGATCCAGTCTGGGGTATCTGAATCTCTTTCTCAGGAATTTAAACCTGGACCTCAAAGCTCCCATCTCAGTCTACCTTCACTCAAACTGTGAATTCAGAAGTTATTCCTGGTAATCACTTCTTACCACAGGACTGGAAAAACAAAAAGAAGCTGCAGCAAGAGAGAGGCATGAAACAGAAGCATAAAGGGACATGGAGCTGATGACACAGAAGATGTCCTTGATTTCCTTTGGGACTCCACTTCTGCTTCTAGGCAACCCAGAGGCTTTCTTTCTTTTCTTTTTTTTTTTTTTTTTTAACATCGTTATTGGAGTATAATTGCTTTACTATGGTGTGTTACTTTCTGCTTTATAACAAAGTGAATTAGCTATACGTATACGTATATCCCCATATCTCCTACAATTGGCTTCTCCCTCCCACTCTCCCTATTCCACCCCTCTAGGTTGTCACACAGCACTGAGCTGATCTCCCTGCGCTATGCGGCTGCTTTCAACTAGCTATCTATTTTACATTTGGTAGTATATGTAAGTCCACGCCACTCTCTCACTTAGTCCCAGCTTACCCTTCCCTATCCCTGTGACCTCAAGTCCATTCTCTACGTCTACGTCCTTATTCCTGTCCTGCCTCTAGGCTCCTCAGAACCACTTTTTTTTTTTTAGATTCCATATATATGTGTTAGCATACGGTATTTGTTTTTCTCTTTCTGACTTACTTCACTCTGTATGACAGTCTCTAGGTCCATCGACCTCACAACAAATAACTCAATTTCATTTCTTTTTATGGCTGAGTAATATTCCATTGTATATATGAGCCATATCTTCTTTATCCATTCATCTGTCAATGGACACTTAGGTTGCTTCCATGTCCTGGCTATTGTAAATACTGCTGCAGTGAACACTGGGGTACATGTGTCTTTTTGAATTATGGTTTTCTCTGGGTATATGCGCAGTAGTGGGATTTCTGGATCATATGGTAGTTCTATTTTTAGTTTTTTAAGGAACCTCCATACTGTTCTCCATAGTGGCTGTATCAATTTACATTCCCACCAACACTGCAAGAGGGTTCCCTTTTCTCCACACCCTCTCCAGAATTTGTGGTTTGTAGATTTTCTGATGATACTGAGTCTAACTGCTGTGAGGTGATACCTCATGGTAGTTTTGATTTGCATTTCTCTAATAATTAGTGATGTTGAGCAGCTTTTCATGTCCTGCTTGGCCAGCTGTATGTCTTCTTTGGAGAAATGTCTATTTAGGTCTGCTGCCCATTTTTGGATTGGGTTGTTTGTTTTTTTTTAATATTGAGCTGCATGAGCTGTTTATATATTTGGGAGATTAATCCTTTGTCAGTTGCTCTGTTTGCAAATATTTTCTCCCATTCTGAGGGCTGTCTTTTCATCTTATTTGTAGTTTCCTCTGCTGTTCCATTAGGTCTTATTTGTTTATTTTTGTTTTTATTTCCATTACTCTAGGAGATGGATCAAAAAAGATCTTGCTGTGATTTATGTCAAAGAGTGTTCTTCCTATGTTTTCCTCTAAGAGTTTTATAGGGTCGGGTCTTACATGTAGGTCTCTAATCCATTTTGAGTTCATTTTTGTGTATGGTGTTAGGGAGTGTTCTAATTTCATTTTTTACATGTAGCTGTCTAGTTTTCCCAGCACCACTTTTTGAAGGGACTGTCTTTTCTCCATTGTAAACCCTTGCCTCCCTTTTCAGAGATTAGTTGACCATAGGTGCATGGGTTTATCTCTGGGCTTTCTATCCTGTTCCATTGATCTATATTTCTGTTTTTGTGCCAGTACCATATTGTCTACATTACTGTAGCTCTGTAGTATAGTCTGAAGTCAGGGAGTCTGATTCCTCTAGCTCCCTTATTTTCCCTGAAGACTGTTTTGGCTTTTTGGGGTCTTCTGTGTCTCCATACAAATTTTAAGATTTTTTGTTCTAGCTCTGCAAAAAGTGTCATTGGTAATTTGATAGGGATTGCATTGAATCTGTAGATTGACAATATTGTATTTTCACAATACTGATCTTCCAATCCAAGAACATGGTATATCTCTCCATCTGTTGGTATCATCTTTAATTTCTTTCATCAGTGTCTTATAGTTTTCTGCATACAAGACTTTTGTCTCCCTAGGTAAGTGTATTCCTAGGTATTTTATTCTTTTTGTTGCAATCGTAAATGGGAGTGTTTCCTTAATTTCTCTTTCAGATGTTTCATCATTAATGTATAGGAATGCAAGAGATTTCTGTGCATTAATTTTGTATCCTGCAACTTTACCAAATTCATTGATTAGCTCTAGTAGTTTTCTGGCGGCATCTTTAGGATTCTCTATGTATAGTATCATGTCATCTGCAAACAGTGACAGTTTTACTTCTTCTTTTCCAATTTGGAGTCCTTTTATTTCTTTTTCTTTTCTGATTGCCATAGCTAGGACTTCCAAAACTACGTTGAAGAATAGTGGTGAGAGCAGACATCCTCGTCTTGTTCCTGATCTTCGAGGAAGTGCTTTCAGTTTTTCACCATTGAGAATGATGTTTGCTGTGGGTTTGTAGAATATGGCCTTTATTATGTTGAGGTAGGTTCCCTCTGAGTTTATATTTTCTATTTCTTCCTGATTCAGTCTCAGAAGGTTGTGCTTTTGTAAGAATTTGTCCATTTCTTCCAGGTTGTCCTTATTATTGGCATAGAGCTGCTTGTAGCAGTTACTTAGGATGCTTTGTATCTCTGCAGTGTCCGTTGTAACTTCTCCTTTTTCATTTCTAATTTTATTGATTTGAGTCCTCTCCCTCTTTTTCTGGATGAGTCTGGCTAAAGGTTTATCAATTTTGTTTATTATTTGAGATTTTTCTTGTTTCTTGAGGTAGGCTTGTATTGTTATAAACTTCCCTCTTAGAACTGCTTTTGCTGTATCCCATAGGTTTTGGGTTTTCGTTGTCATATCTAGGTATTTTTTGATTTCCTCTTTGATTTCTTCAGTGATCTCTTGGTTATTTAGTAACGTATTGTCTAGCCTCCATGTCCCTGTGGTTTTTACATTTTTTTCCCTGTAATTGATTTCTAATCTCATAGCATTGTGGTCAGAAAAGATGCTTAATATGATTTCAATTTTCTTGAATTTACTGAGGATTGATTTGTGATCTATCCTGGAGAATGTTCCATGCACACTTGAGAAGAAAGTGTAATCTGCTGTTTCTGGATGGAATGTCCTATAAATATCAATTAAGTCCATCTTGTTTAATGTATCATTTAAAGCTTGTGTTTCCTTATTTAGTTTTCATTTTGGATGATCTGTCCCTTGGTGAAAGTGGGGTGTTAAAGTCCCCTACTATGATTGTTATACTGTCAATTTCCCCTTTTATGGCTGTTAGCATTTGCCTTATGCATTGAGGTGCTGCTACGTTGGGTGCATAAATATTTACAATTGTTATATTTTCTCCTTGGATTGATCCCTTGATCATTATGTAGTGTCCTTCTTTGTCTCTTGTAATAGTCTTTATTTTAAAGTCTATTTTGTCTGATATTAGAATTGCTACTCCAGCTTTCTTTTGATTTCCATTTGCATGGAATATCTTTTTCCATCCCCTCACTTTCAGTCTGTATGTGTCCCTAGGTCTGAAGTGGGTCTTTTGTAGACCGCATATATATGGGTCTTGTTTTTGTATCCATTCAGCCAGTCTATGTCTTTTGGTGGGAGCATTTAATCCATTTATATTTATGGTAATAATCGATATGTATGTTCCTTTTACCATTTTCTTAATTGTTTGGGGTTTGTTATTGTAGGTCTTTTCCTTCTCTTTTGTTTCCTGCCTAGGGAAGTTCCTTTAGCATTTGTTGTAAAGCTCGTTTGGTGGTGCTGAATTCTCTTCACTTTTGCTTTTCTATAAAGGTTTTAATTTCTCCGTCAAATCTGAATGAGATCCTTGCTGGGTAGAGTAGTCTTATTTTGATAATTTGACTAATATGTGTCTTGGCATGTTTCTCCTTGGATTTATTCTGTATGGGACTCTTGGCACTTCCTGGACTTGAGTGACTATTTCCTTACCCATATTAGGGAAGTTTTCAACTATAATCTCTTCAAATATTTTCTCAGTCCCTTTCTTTTTCTCTTCGTCTCCTGGGACCCCTGGAATTCAAATGTTGGTGCGTTTAATGTTGTCCCAGAGGTCTCTAAGAGTGTCCTCAATTCTTTTCATTATTTTTTCTTTATTGTGCTCTGCAGTAGTTATATCCACTATTTTATCTTCCAGGTCACTTATCCGTTCTTCTGCGTCAGTTATTCTGCTATTGATTCCTTCTAGAGAAATTTTAAGTTCATTTATTGTGTTGCTCATCATTGTTTGTTTGCTCTTTAGTTCTTCTAGGTCCTTGTTAAACGTTTCTTGTATTTTCTCCATTCTATTTAGATGATTTTGGATCATCTTTACTATCATTACTCTGAATTATTTTTCAGGTAGACTGCCTATTTCCTCTTTATTTGTTTGGTGTGGTGGGTTTTTACCTTGCTCCTTCATCTGCTGTGTGTTTCTCTGTCTTCTCATTTTGTTTAACTTACTGTGTTTGGGGTCTTCTTTTCACAGGCTGCAGGTTCATAGTTCCCATTGTTTTTGGTGTCTGCCCCCAGTGGCTAAGGTTGGTTCAGTGGGTGGTGTAGGCTTCCTGGTGGAGGGGACTAGTGCCTGTGTTCTGGTGGATGAAGCTGGATCTTGTCTTTCTGGTGGGCAAGACCATGTCCAGTGGTGTGTTTTGGGGTGTCTGTGACCTTATTATGATTTTTCGCAGCCACTCTGCGACTGGGTGAGGTTGTGTTCCTGTCTTGCTAGTTGTTTGCCATGGGGTGTCCAGCAGTGTAGCTTGCTGGTTGTTGAGTGGAGCTGGGTCTTAGCATTGAGCAGGATATCTTTGAGAGACCTTTTTTCATTTGATATTATGTGGAGCCCGGGGGTCTCTGGTGGACTACTGTCCTGAACTCGGCTCTCCCACCTCAGAGGCACAGGCTTACCCCCCAGCCAGAGCACCAAACCCTATCAGACACATGGCTCAGGAGAAAAGGGAGAAAAAAGTGAAAGAAAAAGAAATGAAGGAAGAAAGGAAGGGAGGAAAAAGTAAAATAAAAAGAAAAAGTTATTAAAATAAAAAATATTAAAAATTAAGAAGTAATTTTAAAAAAGGAAAGAAAGAAGAGAGCAACCAAACCAAAAAACAAATCCATCAATGATAACAAGCTTAAAAATTATACTAAAAAACCCCAGAAAAACCAGACAGACAGAACCCTAGGACAAATGATAAAAGCAAAGCTATACAGACAAAATCACACAAAGAAACATACACACTCATATTAAGAGAAAAAGGAAAAAAATATATATCTATATATTAAAAAAAAGGAAGAGAGTAACCAAATCAATAAACAAGTCTACCAATGATAATAAACTCTAAATACTAAACTAAGATAAACATAAAACCAGAAAGCAGTCAGTCACATACAGCAATCCCCAAGTCTACAGTTGCTCCCAAAGTCCACCACCTCAATTTTGGGATGATTCATTGTCTATTCAGGTATTCCACAGATGCAGCTTACATTAAGTTGATTGTGGAGATTTAATCCACTGCTCCTGAGGCTGCTGGGAGAGATTTCCCTTTCTCTTCTTTGTTCACACAGCTCCCGGGGTTCAGCTTTGGATTTGGCCCCGCCTCTGCGTGTAGGTCACCTGTGGGTGTCTGTTCTTCGCTCAGACAGGACATGGTTAAAGGAGCAGCTGATTAGGGGGTTCTGGCTCACTCAGGCTGAGGGAGGGAGGGGTACGGAATGCAGGGTGACCCTGCGGCAGCAGAGGCCACGTGACATTGCAACAGCCTGAGGCGCGCCGTGTGTTCTCCCAGGGATGTTGTCCCTAGATCACAGGACCCTGACAGTGGTGGGCTGCACAGGCTCCTGGGAGAGGGGGTGTGGCTAGTGACCTGTGCTTGCACACAAGATTCTTGGTGGCTGCAGCAGCAGCCTTAGTGTCTCACGCCCGTCTCTGGGGTCCGTGCTCATAGCCACAGCTTGTGCCAGTCTCTGGAGCTCGTTTAGGCGGTGCTCTGAATCTCCTCTCCTCACGCACCCCCAAACAATGGTCTCTTGACTCTTAGGCTGTTCCAGACCTTTTCCCGGACTCCCTCTCAACTAGCTGTGGCGCACTAGCCCCCTTCAGGCTGTGTTCACGCAGCCAACTGCAGTCCTCTCCCTGGGGTCTGACCTCCAAAGCAGAGCCTTAGCTCCCAGCCCCAACCCGCCCCAGCGGGTGAGCAGACAAGCCTCTTAGGCTGCTGAGTGCTGGTCAGCACCGATCCTCTGTGCAGGAATCTCTCCGCTTTTCCCTCTGCACCCCTATTGTTGCACTCTCCTCCGCGGCTCCAAAGCTTTCCCCTCCAACCCCCGCAGTCTCCGCCAGCGAAGGGGCTTCCTAGTGTGTGGAAACCTTTCCTCCTTCACGGCTCCCTCCCACTGGTGCAGGTCCCGTCCCTATTCTTTTGTCTCTGTTTTTTCTTTTTTCTTTTGCCCTACCCAGGTACGTGGGGAGTTTCTTGTCTTTTGGGAAGTCTGAGTTCTTCTGCCAGTGTTCAGTAGGTGTTCTGTAGGAGCTGTTCCACATGTAGATGTATTTCTGATGTATTTGTAGGGAGGAAAGTGATCTCCACGTCTTACTCCTCCGCCATCTTGAAGGTCTCCCCCAAGAGTTGTTTTAATGTCTCTGTACTGTTCTGCCTCTGGCCGAACCCAGCTGGGACAGAAAGAAGGATGCATAAATTCAGCCCTGGTGTTCACCTCAGCGTGCATCTCGGACCAGCTGGAAGCAGTGGGCATGATGTGCAGAGGCTGAGAACTGACCCCAGAACTGGCCAGAGTCAATATGACACCCAAGGTCCACATGGACTTGCCCTTCACACTGTTTAATCCTCCTCCCCAACAAGTACCTTCTTCTACCCAGAGACCCAAGCTTTCTACAGATTGTGCTTCTCCTACAAAGCTGGCTTTTCCTCTCCACCTTACTGTCCTGTTCCCACCATCATCCCATCAAAATTTTTCTTTAGGAGGTGCTTTTTGGAGAGGATCTGATGCTTAAATATAGGTCAAAGTGAATGACTATCAGGGTTAATGTATTCTTTTTCCCAGGGGCTTTGCATCTTAACAGGGAATCATATCTTAACCCAAAGGAAAGAAATGCTAATGGTGGGCTCCCAATAGTTATGCACAAGCTAAAGAGAATGGGGAGGGCCTCCAGGCACATCTCAAATCAAACCACATGGGTGGCCACCTTCTTTAATTATGACTAAGTGTATAGGACCAGCTCCCAATAAATAAAAGACACTTCACTTCTCTGCCTGACTCCAACAATGCCTTTGAATTCCAGCTGCTCCTCCCCCAGCAGGTACTGCCTTGCTGTTGAGCTTCATAACAGAACATCCTCACTCCCACCTCTCATGTCCCTGATTTAGGGAACCACTCTGGCCAACTTCCTGTCAAATCTCACCAGAGCCACCTGCACCAAAGGAGGAAGCCCAGTCACAGGCATCTTTTTAAGCCAGACCTGACAACCTACCTGAATGCGTGGAGAGGAGGGTGGAAGAGTTGTGTACTGGCAGCTGAGAAATTAAAAAGCTTAATAGCTACTCTCCGTATTTAACTTTTATGATTCTGCAATCCTTGAAACATTAATAATCTATTTGATGGCATCTGAGATCCACCCCACCACCCCAAGTTCTAGAAATCTCGATGCTTAAAAGGGAGCTATCAGGGAATTGGCAAGCAAATTTTTGTTCTTTTTTTTATGACTTTGCACTCCTGCCTCTGTCAGACACAGTGAAAGGTTTTCCATTGCATAGACGAGTTTCCTCTCATTGATTGGAACCTTTTACCTGGGCATCAGGTACTATCATTCCCCAGCACTACACTGGACTTACTGACAGCCAAGAAGTATTCTGATGGTCAGCACACCCATCAGCAAGAAGTTTCAAGATTCTAGATCACCTCTTTCCAATGCAAAAGCCAGTATCTCCATCCTTTTCCTGTGGAGCCAGGCTGGTCTATGGTCTTCTCACTAAAATGTGCCATCAAGAAGCATTGGTGCTCTTCTATGGTCACCTTATTTTTGATAAAGGAGGCAAGAATATACAGTGGAGAAAACACAGCCTCTTCAATAAGTGGTGCTGGGAAAACTGGACAGCTACATGTAAAAGAATGAAATTAGAACACTCCCTAACACCATACACAAAAACAAACTCAAAATGGATTAAAGACCTAATGTAAGGGCGGACACTATAAAACTCTTAGAGGAAAAAATAGGCAGAACACTCTGACGTAAATCACAGCAAGATCCTTTTTGACCCACCTCCTAGAGAAAGGGAAATAAAAACGAAAATAAACCAATGGGACCTAATGAAACTTAAAAGCTTTTGCACAGCAAAGGAAGCCATAAACAAGACGAAAAGACAGCCCTCAGAATGGGAGAAAATATTTGCCAATGAAGCCACTGACAAAGGATTAATCTCCAAAATTTACAAGCAGCTCATGCAGCTCAATATCAAAAAAACAAACAACCCAATCCAAAAATGGGCAGAAGACCTAAACAGACATTTCTCCAAAGAAGATATACAGAATGCCAACAAACACATGAAAGGATGCTCAACATCAATAATCATTAGAGAAATGCAAATCAAATCTACAATGAGGTATCATCTCACACCAGTCAGAATGGCCATCATCAAAAAATCTACAAATAGTAAATGCTGGAGTGGGTGTGGAGAAAAGGGAACCCTCTTGCACTGTTGGTGGGAATGTAAATTGATACAGCCACTATGGAGAACAGTATGGAGGTTCCTTAAACAACTAAAAATAGAACTACCATATGACCCAGCAATCCCACTACTGGGCATATGCCCTGAGAAAACCACAATTCAAAAAGAGTCATGTACCACAATGTTCATTGCAGCTCTATTTAGAATAGCTTCCATTTACAATGGAAGCAACCTAAGTGTCCACTGACAGATGAATGGATAAAGAAGATGTGCCACATATATACAATGGAATATTACTCAGCCACAGAAAGAAATGAAATTGAGTTATCTGTAGTGAGGTGGATGGAGCCAGAGACTGTCATACAGAGTGAAGTAAGTCAGGCAGAGAAAAACTAATGCTGTATGCTAACACATATGTGTGGAATCTAAAAAATAAAAAAGGTTCTGAGGAACCTAGAGTCAGGACAGGAATAAAGATGCAGACGTAGAGAATGGACTTGAGGTCACGGGGAGGGGGAAGGGTAAACTGGGACAAAGTGAGAGAGTGGCATGGACATATGTACACTACCAAATGTAAAATAGATAGCTAGTGGGAAGCAGCCACATAGCACAGGGTGATCAGCTTGGTGCTTTGTGACCACCTAGAGGGGTGGAATAGGGAGGGTAGGAGGGAGACGCAAGAGGGAGGCGATATGGGTGATATATGTATAGCTGATTCACTTTGTTATAAAGCAGAAACTAAAACACCATTGTAAAGCAATTATACTCCAATAAAGATGTTAACAGAAAAAAAAAAAGAAGCATTGGTGTTCTGAACCATCTTTAAGACGTTTTTGGGGGGACTTTCTGGAAACAAATGAGGTAAGAGTAAGTGGTAGAGAGTGAAATGACTAGCCCTGATTGTGTTGTTCCCAATACTCAGGTACAGCTCTGGTTGAAATAGATGGCTGCCTACAGAAGAGAACTTCTATAATTCAGTGAGTCCCATATTCCCAATTTACAGTCAGCTAGCTCCCGCACACAGCAAGTCACAATCAGGTGATGACTAGGGTTCTCATCTCAACAACAAAATGAAAATAAAATGTTCTAACCAAAGGAAAACAGGAAGAAGAAACAGAACTAAAATAAAGAACTGGAAAGACATCTACAAAAATAAATCCAGCAACTCCACTCCTAGGATATACCCAAGAGAACTGAAAACGTATGTTCACACAGGAACTTGGAAAAGGATGTTCAAAGCTGTGTTATAGCGTAACAGCTAAGAAGGAGAAACAACCCAGATGTTTACCCATTGATGAATGGGTAAACAAAATGTGTATATCCATACAATGGAATATCATTAAGCCATAAAGGAGAATGGAGTACTGATACATACTACAACATGGGTGAACTTTTGAAAACAGGCTAAGTAAAAGCCAAACATAAAATATCACATATTGTATGATGCCACTAGTTTGAAATGCCCAAAACAGGCAAATCCACAGAGACCGAAGTAGGTTAGTGGTTGCCAGGGGCAAAGGGAAGGGTAGAATGGTGAGTGACTGCTGATGTGTACAAGATTCCTTTTTGGGGTGATGGAAGGTTTCTGGAATTAGACAGTGGTGATGGTTGCACAACTGTGTGAATATACAAAAAAAACACTGACTTGCACACTTTAAATGGGTGAATTTTATGGTATGTGAATTATATCTCAATTTTTAAAATATTTTAAATTAAAAGCCATTTAGTACAAGTAGGACAGACAAAGAGAGGGACATGAGGAATGAAGAGTGACTAGGACTAGGATCACTCATTTATTCAACAAAATTTAATAAGCACCTACTAGTCAGGCATTGCTCCAAATACAGCTGACTTAGAGTGAATGAGGCAAAAGTGATTCCTCCACTCTTGAAGTGTATCACGTGGCAGGGGAGACAGACACTAATACAACAAAGATACAAATAAGTACAAGATTACAGTAGATGGATGGATAGATTGATGATTGATTGATAGATGATAGATAAATAGATGATAGTCAAAAGAATGAAAGAGAGAGAGAGAGGGAGGGAGAGAGAGAGACAGAAAAAAAGGAAAGAAAGAAAGAAAGAAAGAGAAAGAAAGAAAGAAAGAAAAAGAAAGAAAGAAAGAAAGAAAGAAAGAAAGAAAGAAAGAAAGAAAGAAAGAAAGAAATTACAAACATTTTTTAAATGTGGAACCCTTCTATTCTATGTAATATCACTTAATAAATTCTTTTTAGTCAGACTCCTGGGATAGTACAAATGAATCATCAATAATGAAGACATCTGGGGTGTTCTTAATCCTTAAGTCAAAAGCATTTCCCTTGGAGACATCAACAGCAATAAATGGAAGAGTAGTAGAGCCATCATCTTATCAGTGACAGGAAAAGCCGGAGTGGGTGGTCATCTCCTACTCTGTGAGCATTGGCAGAACCAGTAGGCAACTACCAAGATGATATCAGAGAACCACAGGGAACCACAGACTCGCTTTAGAGCTGGAGAAAATCAGACCCTGAGAAGTGAAGTGGATTCCAAAGTCAGTCAACTTGTAATGATAGAGTTAAGACTTGAAAGAAGATCACAGGAAGTCTATGTTCCGAAGTCTGAGCTCCTTAGACACTGGCAGTGGTGCTCACCTGCTGGAAAGTGAACCATTCTAAAGTAGTAACAGATAATTGTGGGCTAGTGTGCGTTCCCTTCAAGGTAATCTATTATGACTTTCAAATCAACAGAGGTCTTATGGGAGAAAAAATTCTCAATGGAAGATGGAAACTAAAAGAACCTCTGAGGCCAAAAAGACAGACTTGTGCGGTCTGGCATGCCTTTTACTCCCCCTGTCCCCAGACCATCTTCAAAGCATCAAGGCCACTTGGGGCTTGTTTCTCTTTAAGTCTTTATTAGTTGCTCATTTAAATGGCACCTGTACATTCCTTCTATTCAGCAGATACATGAAGTTGGACTGTAAACTTTTTCAGTGGTTTAGGCTCCCTTATTGAGCAAATGCACGAAGTCTCCTGGTATCAGCCACCTTTGTGAATTCTTTCAGGAGTGGATGGAAGAGGGGGAGGACCACCAGGGGCCTCAGAGCCTGGACAAGTCCTCAGCTGTCTGTGTAGAGAGAACCCTAGCCTGTTCCTCAGCCTAGTTCTTGGTCACCAGACACCGATTCTGCAAAGCTGGCTTCTGGGACTCATTCAAGTGAGTGAAATGTAAGCTTTATTGAGCACCTACAAGTGCACTGGTCATGGAGGGAACATGGAGATGAATCCAACCCATCTCTGTCCTCGACAAGGGTGCTGTCGTGGAGTGATTCATGCTGATGCTGAGTGTAGATACAAAGGTGGCTTCCTAAGAAGTGTGTACCCTTGCTACACACTTCTCTCTTCACTGACTGTGTATTTTGCCATTTGAAACACTAGTGCTACAAGGTACTCTATGTAAAAAGCAATCTGTGGGCATGTCTGACTGGGAAATGTAATGTCAGCTTGAGAAAATGAGAAGAAGAAAGCTATCTTCCCCACCTGGCTGGGGGACCTTGGATGCATATTTTAATCCTGACTCTTCCGTTAATTGGCTATGTGAACTTAGAATTCATACGATCAACTTTATATTTTCATACATACAACTTTATAATTTCATTTCCAGATTGCTCTGTTAGGAAGTTTGTTTGTCTGGTACTCTGTCAACCTAACAAACCACTTTCCCCACCTTTCACTCCCTTTCTCTCTCCCCAAGCGCAGGCACTCACGCACGCAGGCACACATACACGCCTCTCTCTTCTAAGGGTTAACCAGAGGGACTCTGAATGAACTGCTGTGTCTTTCATAACTGCTAATTGACAATGATGGCGATGCCTGCTGGGCTTTCTAATCTATGGCAATCTTTTCATTTTTCGTGGGCCACCCTGCTCTCCCAGTCCCCATAACAGCTATTCTAAAACCACACACTTTGCAGCCTTCTATTCACCTCTCAATGGCAAAAGAACTCGTAGCATGGTCTAGTGAGTGGTTCAGAGCACTAGACTTTGAGTCAGGCTGCTTAGGGTCAAGTCACTTGAATTCTCTAATATTTGGTTTCTCATCTATAAGACATGGCTGATCATTGATGCAACTAACAAATAGCGTTTCAGTATCTATGTGCTAGGTACTCATCTCAGTGGGACTGTCTGACCCCTGGGGGTACCACAGGAAACGAGATAAACAAGGTCCCTGCATTCACTGAACTTGCATTCCTTTGGAATGGTTACGATAACACTTATCTCTTAATATTGAGATGAGGTTAATGAGATGATCCCTTATCTCATTTAATCCAGATTTAGGACTTTACTTTTCCCATAATAAGTATTCAATAAATTTTAGCTTTTATGATAATTATTACTACTACTTCATAGAGTTTACTTAGGCATAAATTCCCCCATAATTTCATAAACTTGGCTTCATCCACTCCTATCCTTACTGCTGTAACAAAAAAGTTGTGATCCGCAAAGCCACCTGTGGGAGGTGCGACTAGACCTTCCACCATGGCCATCACCTTAGCCCTCAGCTCCAACTTCCTAGACTATATAGTAAGGAGTTTTCCCCTTGCCATAATGCTGGAGGGAGGAGGGAAGGACAAGTACCTTGAGTCCTGAATTGGTCCCGGAATATTATAAACCATTATAAGGGTGATAGAAACCAGAGAATCTGTTATCGTAAAATTTGAGCAGTTTTCTGATTCGCTGGAGATGGATCCTGGAGACTACCCGTCAGCAGCCCATCCATATGATTTATGGACAGTGCCTCAGAAGACATTTTAGCCATGCAAAGGTGAGGCAAAGAGGTTCTGCTGGAATAAAGATGTCCTGAGACACTACTACTCCAAGGAGCAGGGAGAGGGGCTAATAACGGCATCAAGGAGGTTGCTGCTTCTGGAGATACCTGTTAGCTGAGGGGAGAGGAGATCAGGGGCGTTGAGGTCTCTATTCCCTACCTGCCCCCTTGGACTGGATTGGAGCCCCATGCTTAGATGTATGAGAGCTAGAAATGGACACATCCATGAATTTGAGAGTCTTTCAGATTTGAGGCAAAAGTAAATACCAGAAACTGTTCATGGGAGATTCTGAGACTCTGGGCATAAGCAGAGTATCCTTAGACCCAAAGAACAGATTGAGACCCAGAGGTACAGGGTCTCACAGGTATAGGAACAGGCTATCCTGTTTTTTCATCTGCACAGACCCAGCTTCTCTCTTGCATGCTGAGGGCCACAGCTCTAGAAGCACCCAGGCTGCCCACTGTGGCAGTGGTGAGTCTTCCTTGAGTAGCCTGATGGAACAAAGGCAGCAGGAAAGAAGGAACATGGTGAGTACCATGCAGACTGCTGGTGGCCATCGGTGGGTTCACCCTGTGGGTGGGTGCTGCAGAATAATAGGGAGAATAATTGGGAGTTACACGCCTACTTGAGTGAGAAGGGGTTCTGGGCTATATAATTTTGAGATTAAATTAATTAAGATTTAGAAGTTTGCATGTCTGCCCTCATGTTTTAGTACTCACAAGTGAAGCAAGAAATTAAAAATATTTATTTCCCTTGATCCAAGAGGAACAGGAGATTCTTCTGTTTTCCAAAGCTAATCTCCTACTTTTGTTCTGTATCTTGCCCAAACCACACTGCTTTACTAAACTGGTGAATTGTAACTCAGACCTGTGTGGCTCCAAAGTCACCCACCCATGGAACAGCAGTTGTCAATCTTTACTCCATGTGATTGGTGTTCATTGCTGCCCTCCCATGAGACTGACGGCAAGCGCCTGATGGCAGAGAATCCAGGTGCTATGTTGCTATGTTTCTATGTGTGAGTACAGAACCTTGATTATCACTAAGTACTCAACGAATTAACGAGACAGGACATGGCCTGAGCTTTAAAGAATGGGTAACAATTGAGATGGACTGAAGCTGTAAATCAGGGTTCCCCAAACTGTCAGCATGCATCAGAATTGTCTAGGAAGCTTATAAAATGCCCATTCTCAATTCAGACCCAGCAGGTCCTACTGAATCCTGAGATCTTCGTCGTTAATGAGCATGACCAAGGATCCTATTGAGTTGGTCCACAGAAACACGGCCACAGCACTTTCTCTAATTTCTCTGGCCCTTCCTGAGCAACCTTTCCTCTGAAATCACTTGTGCTCCCAGTCTGTGCCACAAAGGAAGAAGTGTTTTCTTAGGCTGTTCTTCATGCTTCAAGCTTTCCATGAGCTGACCATTCTCTGATCCCCCATACCACTGTATCTGTGTTTCTGCTAAGATGCGTGTACTTGGTACTAACAGTGTTTATACTGTGTCTCATCACATCCACTGAGCTATAGACATCTTGAGTTACCAGAAGAAAAGGGAGTTCATACTGAGTGGGTGCTGTGGTGCTCAGCAGACGTTGGGGGCAGGGTATTGCCTGCCAACAGCCTGCAGCTGGGTGCCTCCCCAGGAATTGCCCTCTGCTGATGGGAGCTGCCTCACCCAAGCTGATGCCTCCTCCCTGTAGACACGAAGTCAGTGGAGGCCAAAAAAGGACAAAAGCCTGGCACCCTTGACTCAGCACGTCTCTGAAGGGCCATCAGCCAGGGACCTCCCCAGGGGCTGGCTGAGCCCTCTGTTGCAGGCCGGCTCCTCCTTTCCCGTCCCCACCTCCCCCAGCAGGATTTCCTCTGAGCACTCCCTGCACCTCTGCACCCAGCGGCAGAATCTTAGCATCTGTTTCCAGGAGAATCGGATCTACAGGACACCTGCTACACACCAGGCACCAAGCTAGGCATTTTGTATGCACAGTCTCAACTAATCCTCGCCAAATTCAAACGGTAGACCTCACTCCTTTAGCATAGCTGAAGCTGCTGAGACTCAGAAAGGGGGACTCATTTACCGAAGCCCACGCACGGATGGTAAGTGCAGTGAAACAATTTAAATCCAGGCCATCATACCTTGAAAGCAAGATCTAGTCGATTTATCTTTCTTTTTCTTCAATTGTGATATAACTGACATATAACGTCATAGTAGCTAAGTGTATAACAATTCAGTATTTTTATACATTGTGAAATGATCACCACAGTGTCTAGTTAACATCCATCACCACACATGTTACAATTTTTTTTTTCTTGTGATGAGACCTTTTACGACCAGTCTCTTAGAGACTTTGAAATATATGATACGATGTTAACTACAGTCACAATGCTGGACATTACATTCTTCCCATGACTTATTTAGTTGGTAACTGGAAGTTTGTACCTTTTTGATTTTGGTTTATCTTTATTTGCCCCTTCAGCACCTATTATGCTACCAAATAAATATTTGCCAAGGAAATAGTTAAAATGGAGACTTTGAGGTTCTGGAGGGTAGAAACTATGACTTAGACTTGTGAACTTTCCCCCCTAGCTGAGTGCTATGTTGCCAAATACCCTGATGGCATCTATGGCTCAAAGAAGCACAGTGTTCAAGTCCTGCCATGGTGTTTTAGTCTCTACTGAAATATTAACAGACCTAAAACTTCTTTTCCTTTTATGTTTGCCTAACTATACTTGAAGTTGAAGGTCTGTGCAAATAGATATATGAGGGCTCTTATTTGGACACCAGGCTGCTATCTATCCCCTGTCCGTCTCCACACTTCAGGGGCATAGACCACTTGTTCAGATGCGGACAGCTTGCCAAGAGGCTCCACTGTCTTCACTCATACCCTGCCACATAGCTGAAGACCTCAGTTTTGTTACTAAACACAAGTGTCCAGAGAATGCACCCAGAATTCAAGCATATCTCAGAAGGCGGTACTCTGGAGCACAGCGATGGCTGTATCTACTCTTGATTACCACCCTGGTAGATCCCTTAGCCCATCCTGCTAATTCTCACAGAGGAAGGATTCATACCAAACCTAGATTCTGGATTCTACTTCAGGCTTTATTAGATCATGATGCAGTTTGCTTGGTGTGCACATGTGTGGTGTCTTAATTTATGCAGTGTGGCTGAGAGAACATCTTTAGTGAAGCTCTGTCTGTGTCTACCTCTGCTCCAGGATACCGTTAGATCTGGGGCAGTTCTACCTACATGCTTGGGGGATTTAAGTGGGTCCCTAACATAGAGACATGCAGCCACTTCCCCAGCTAAGGAAGCAGCTCAGAAACCAAAGAACACCTGACAACCCCCAGGGCAGGGACTCAGGTAGTGCTGACGCCAGAGGGTGTGATGGCGTGCGACTTGCCGGTATGTTTGTTCACAACAATTTTCCATTAATATGGGTTCTGCACAACCTGAATAGAAAAACAGCATTTCTATGGAATCTCCAGGTTGTTTTTTCATCTGTCTACAAAATGAAGCACACTCCTCTCTTAACGAAAATGCTACTGAATTACTATGATTTTATTAACAAGACAAGTGTAGCTATTTAGTGTCTAACAATGCAAGAGTTATAATTCCAAGGGGATTGTCAAATGCTAATTCTAAATTCAGAATGCAACTCTTCCCTGCAAAGAATACTTCTACTCTGTGCTGCAAAGATATTTGGATTTGGTGCCTGGGCGATTAAAGTCTTTAAGGTTGCAATCGTCATCAGCACATTATAAAATCATGAAGAATTTAACAGCTCAAAGTACTTTAAAATTTAATCTTGGTTTTTGTCCACAGGAAGCAAGTAGACCCAAATCTACATGAAGCAAGTAGACCCAAGTATATTACACTATGTGCCTAAGATGTGTCCCCCCGGCCTCTTCATCTGGGTTGTAGCATAATATAGGATGGGACTTCTACTGTCTCAAAATCTAGGCTCAAGTCCGAAGACCCATTGCAGGCCCCCCAGCCATGGGTTTGGTCTGAGCAAAGGAGAGGGAAGAAGTTTTTAACTGGATGTGAGATTGAAATTTTAAACATACCTGAACTGGACTGCTTAATAACTGAAAGTGAATCTTAACTAACCAAATCGGACTTTGCCTAGAACTGAAAGTGACTGTGAGGGCATAGGATCTCTCAGAGAACTTACAAAGATGCAGGGAAGGGATATTTGCCCAAAGATATTAGGAAATGAGGGTTGAGAAAAAATAAAGTCATTTCCTATGTGTATCCTGTTGACTTTAGTGCACTTAATATACAAGCTACAGAAATGAAACAGATCCAGCTCAATATTGCAGAAATTTCCTGAATAAGTAATGTGTAGCGGCATAGTGCTAGGAAAACAGGAAATAAAAGATGAGAAATCCTATCACAGCCTGTATGAAAGTTATAATTAAAAATGGAAAACACTTGCAAACAACTGCAAGTACAGATCATAGACCCATGTCCCTGGGGACCCCTGGCACATCCCCCCTCACCCCGTGGCCAGCAGGGCCCCGCTTGTGCTGGCTGTCCAGCTCATGGCCTGCCCAGTCAGGGCAGGTCTGGGGGACCATGGTGGCCTGAGGGATCCAGACTCTTGCCCTGTCTGCGGTTCCTGCTGGCTGGAGCCAGAAACTTGGGCTTCCCAGTTCACGAGTGGACAAATTAACTTGTCACCTCTTCTCTCCACTTTACTTTGTTTGAAATCTAAATGAAACAACTTTACGAGAAGTCAAAAAAATTTTTTTGACAAAGTTTTGTTATATTTCTGGCTGAGAAATGTAGCTGCTGGGAACCAATGGATTTTCTGTAGGATTCGATCATTTATGGACAAAAGAGTAATGAACATCTTAATCTGTCTGGTTCCCACAAATTTAGGATATAACACAAGATAGAACTTGCTCCTGCAAAAGAATTTAAGAAATTTTCAAGAAGGGGAAGGCATTTGATCCTGACTTCGAAGAGTTTTAACAAACACAAAATAGGTAGGACAGTGAAAGAACATCTCGTGGGTTCAATGTCTTCATCATGACTTGGTTGAACAAGCTTCTTATTATTTACAGCAAAGAGTCCAAGGGATCTATCTACATGTGAACACTTAGTTAATCTCTCTACTACATAGAAAATAGCCAGTAAAACCAAACTTATTGCTGGTATATTTCAGTTTCCCCATTGGAAGTTCCCTGTGTCTGAGAATTCAGCTTGTTTCCTTCCTGCCACAGAACATTCAGGAATAACTGTAGCCAAGGATCAGAGGAGCTGGACTTAGGCTTTCAAAAGATGTTGGAAAAATTAAATTTACTTCATATCATGTTTCAAACCACCACAGAATCATTTTGCAGTCACTTCACTATTCTCTATTCTAATCCCTTGACTTACATTCTTGTCATTCTCTCCTGCCTTCTGCTGTCTTTTTTGGACGCCTTTCTTCTGAAATCTGTGACATTTTTCTGTGCTTCTGATGAGTGCCACGAAGGATTTGACAGAGAAATCTAATAAGACTATAAATTCCTGGAGGCAGAGGCCTTTCCAGTGTAACTCCATTGCAGAGTTCCTAGTGCATTGCCGGGACATGTGTTTAACAAAGGTTTTCAAATTAACGGATTAAGCGCCACCGCTGAATGGGAACGATTAATCATGCTAACTAATAAAAGACTATACAGGATGTATTTCAGCCAAAGAGCTTTGTAATACATGCTGAATAATTATTGGAATGATAATAAGTAACTTAAGAATGTTTTCAGGTCTGCAGAGTTGTTTGGGCTATCCCACAAGGTCAGAGCACCTCATAAAAGTGATGGATGCTTTCTGCCTTCCGCTAAGCTGACAGCCCTCATCTCACACTGCAGTTTATGGTTCCTGACCCCGCATTCCGCAGCCGACCTGGAAGGGCCCATTTCTGTGAGCCCGCTCCTCCGATAAGCCACCTGAAAACTTCCCTGGGAGGCAGGCGGCAGGCAGGCAGAGAAGGGTCTGCTTAAGCCAGCTGCCCCCTCCCTGTGCCCTCCCCAACCTTCCCTCAGATCCAATGGTGATGTCTGTGACAGACAACAGCACTAATCTCTTCAGGAACACCCCAGAACACAAGAGCTCATCTGTGCTTCTAGGCTGGATTTTGCAGAAAATGGGAGATGGCACCCAACCCCCTCTGGCGTGCCAAGAGTGTGGCTGGTCTATGTGATACCCAGGCAGCTGGCACACACTGGCACTCTCTGGGGCCACCGCAGAAGCTGTGAATCGTGCTCTGTCTCCCCCCAGAGTATCTGGGGGAGTGGAATCTGCATTACAATATGTGCTCTGATGCTGTGGGGAAGGATCGTACACTTTGTCCAGGATGCCACTGGGCACAGAAGCCACCATCTCTAAGATTTGTCTTCCAACATCCACCCATAGGTCTGTAGTCCAGAAACCTGCCTCAAGTCAGGAGTACCAACCACACGGGCAGTGTGTGAAAGCTGTCCAGTGGTCAGACTCTTCCCGGCCCCGACGGAAGGCCCGGATGTGCTCAAGGAGTCGCATATGCCATTTGTAAAAAGGAAGACCCCTTGCTAACTGACAGGCCTGCAATGGTGTGGCCCTTTAAATTACCTTGGCATTGATTGCCTGGACAGGTTGTTCACTCAAACTGCCCTGGCTCGCTAATAACCCAAGCGGGCTGGTGTTTTAAATGACCATGGCACTAACGGCCCAGGCTGGCCACTCTTTCACATCGTCCTGGCACTAATGGCCTGGAGAGGGGGCTTGCTCTGCAGATTAACAAGTGTCCTCCAAATGGCAAAGGATTATGGAAAAAGAAAGAAAAACAAGCATTTGCAAGGGAAATAAGAAAAAGGTTTTACTTCTCCCTTCTCAGCATTCTGTGCCTTGTGAACAGGCTGGAGGGCTCTGCCTTCTCTAAGAGCGCATACACTTCCACCTCCCTCTTCACTTTCCTTACCAACCACAGGCCACCATTACATGTTTTTTACTTTAAAAATATATATCTAGGGCTTCCCTGGCGGCGTGGTGGTTGAGAGTCCGCCTGCCAATGCAGGGGACACGGGTTCGTGCCCCAGTCCAGGAAGATCCCACATGCCATGGAGTGGCTAGACCCATGAGCCATGGCAAAGTATATTTTATATATATATATATATATATATATATATTTATATCTACAGTTCACTGAAGAAGAAACATGTCCTCTCATTCAGCCACAGTTTCTCTAATTTTGGTTCATTGTTACCCTGCTCCCATCTCATCCCCAAATCATTTATTCACCAAGCATTGACTGATTGAATTATTACCTTCTATGTTCAAGGTACCTGTAGAGTCTGTGGGGACAGAGATATGGAATCATAGACCCCACCCCTAGGAGCTCCCATTTAAGTCAGGGAAACAGAGAGCCCTTTACAAATAATTGCATTGCACCGTGGTCAGTGCTGTGAAAGTCTGCAGTCCAAATGGGCTGCAAAAGCTTCACACTACAGGTGAGTTTGAATACAATAGGATGAGTTCCTCAAGACAAGGAGTGGAGGAAGAGGGGGACTTACAGAAACAGAGATTGTGCACAAAGGCAGAATTCATGAAAAAGCACAGCTGCAAACCATAGCTCATGGGCACAGTGGTAGGCAAGGCTGGAACGGTAAGCTGGAGCTAGACTGTAAAAGCCTTGGGAAAGAAGGGCGGGGTTTGAGAAAACTTCCCAGATAGAGTCTCCTGGATCTGAGGACTGGGTGTATGTGGGGTGGAGGAAGGCTTCTGGCTTCGGATACCGAAAACTGGGTACGTGGTGCTGCCCTTCACAGAGATGAGTTTATGGGAAGGAACCAGGTTGGGGTGGAGAAGGAGGGGCGTTAAAATGTATCCTTTTTGAAAGATATTGGCTCTCTGTTCCTCTCTATCAACTTGCATTTCACCAGTCCATTGCGTAGAGATGCATGAAGCAAACAGCATTGGATGCACTGAGAGAGATGCCTGTTTCCTGGGGGATATCCTTGGCTTTCACCAAGAGGACCACGTCTCCATGCAGCATGGGGGCTTGGATCTTTAAAAAAATCAGTGCAGAGGGTTTGGTCCCCAAAGTTAATAAGAATAAGACAGCCAGTCTAACAGCAACGCCCTCCTTCCTCTTCCCACTCTAGCTCACGTTCATGGCAATCCAACTTGCAGTGGCTCTCTCAGGGGATGGTTTAGTGATGGGTGGGTTTTGTTGTTTTTTTTTTTAACTTTTTGCTTTCTGCTTTCTCCTCTCCCTGTGATCAGGGAAGTAGTAGAAAGAGGAGTGGTTTTAAAAGGACAGGGTGTCTATACAAGATTAACTGTTATTGGAAATCTAAATGCCACCAATGTATTTTGACAAGTGAAACAGAAGTTCAGAAATTTTTTTACACATTTGCAAGACTGACTGAATAAATGGAGAGAGTGATTGGATGAAAACAAAGGGCTTTTACAGAGTTGACTGAATTCATTGGAATAGAGATTAATTGAGAGCCTACCATTTGCCAAGCCCTGCACTAGGCACTGTGGGGTCTGCAGAAATGAACAGAGTGCAGCCCCTGCTGTCAAGGAATTTAATGTCTCAGGCTGGGTTACAACCACTACATATTGTATTGAAAGCTGCTTCTAATGTGAGAAAGAGCCCTTCACAAAGACCAGCCTCTCCAAAGTGTGACACAAACGTTTCTCTTTGTAGAAAATGCAGCTCCCTTTGAAAGGAAAGTTGTTCTTTCATCCAACCATCAATAGACATAGTGTTTGCTAAGTGCAGGGCTCCTTGCTGGGCATTATGGGGGGCTTAAGATGGTAGGACATGGGTCCTGAACTCCAAGGCTTTGCCTGTGAACATCTAAAGCCCCTTAATGTCAGAGGAAAGGTATAGCAACTTCAATATATATTTTGTTAAAATAAACTCTTCTAGGATGTCTTTTAACCCAAGTAATGGTTCTTAACAACAACGCATATAGTTTGGGAGCTAGAAGGGAGCCTAGAAGTCACCTAATGTCACACCCATTTATAAAGAGCAGAGCCAGAGACATTGGATGGTCTTCCCAAGAACACACAGGTGGTTGGTGGCAAATCCAGAACTGGGACTTAACGTCATCCTCTTTCCTCATCTAGTACTTTTTTTGTGTAGTCTTGTCTCTGGTATCAACAGATGCAACGATACAAACGTATAATTTAAAAACAGACGGAGAGAGACAGGAGCTTCATAAGGCATAGTGCAAGAAAATCTAGGCACCTCTAGTGAGGGCTTTAGGAAAATAGATTTGCAACAGTCATACAATGGATGTGTCTTTGCCAAGTTCATTAATAACACGCATAGATATGTAAAAAGAAAATCTTCCAGCAAAGGTAAGAAGTTTGAGACCCTGTAAAGTTGCCTTAGTGCCAAAATCAAAGAGAAGGCAAATAATTACAACTAGTAGTCCCAGATTTTTCTTCTAGCACAATGTGGAAACATAGAGTGGCTTTTTTCCTTATAAAATCTATTTGGCAATAACCCTGCCTCTGGGTCTTTATTTTACCACCTTTCACTTTTTTTAATATTCAAGAAACCAAATTTGTCTATGTTTTTCTTCTATTGCCTGTGCCTTTGGTGTCATATTCAAGAAATCAATGCCAAACACAATGTTGTGAAGATTTTGCCCTGTGTTTTCTTGGAAGAGTTTTGTTGGTATAGGTCTTAGACTTGGTCTTTAATCCATTTTGAGTTAATGTTGGTATATGGTGTAAGATAAGGGTCCAACTTCATTCTTTTGCATGTAGATATCAAGTTTTTCCAGCATCTTTTATTGAAAGAAAACTATATTTTACCCACAAATGGTCTTGACACCCTTGTCAAAAGTCATTGAACCATATAAACAAGGGTTTATTCCTAGGCTGTCTATTCTATTCCATTGGTCTACATATCTATCTTTATACCAGTGCCATTCTGTTTTGATTATTGTGGCTTTGCAGTAAGTTTTAAGATCTTGAAGTGTTAGTCCTCCAGCTTTGTTCTTTTTCAAGATTGTTTTGGCTATTCACAGTTCCTTGAGATTCCATATGAATTTTAGTTTTTTTTAGTTTTTTTCTATTTCTGCAAAAAAAAATCACTGGGATTTTGACAGGGATTGCATTCAAACTGTAGATTGCTTTGGGTATTATTGATATTTTAACAATATTAAGTCTTCCAATCAATGAATGTGATATGTTTTCCTTTATTTATGTCTTTAATTTCTTTCAGCAATGTTTTGTAATCTTTTTTTTTTTTTGCAGTACACGGGCCTCTCACTGCTGTGGCCTCTTCCACTGTGAAGCACAGGCTCCGGACGCGCAGGCCCAGAGGCCATGGCTCACGGGCCCAATCGCTCCACGGCACGTGGGATCCTCCCGGACTGGGGCACGAACCCACGTCCCCTGCATCGGCAGGCAGACTCCCAACCACTGCGCCACCAGGGAAGCCCTGTTTTGTAATTTTAATTGTAAAAATCTTTCACCCCTTTGATTCCTAAGTATTGTATTCTTTTTGATGCTACTGTAAATGAAGTTGTTTTCATAATTTTATTTTCAGATTGTTCATAGCTAGTGCATAAAAATGCAACTGATTGTGTGTGCTGACTTTGTATCCTGGTCCTTTGCTGAATTCATTTATTAGTTCTATCAGATTTTTTGGAATCTATAGGGTTTTCTACATATAAAATCATATCATATCTCTGCAAACAGAGATAATTTTACTTTTTCCTTTCCAATTTGGATATGTTTTCTTTCTTTTTCCTGACTAATTGCTCTCACTAGCACTTCCAATACTATGTTGAATAGAAGGAGCAAGAGTGACATCCTTGCCTTGTTCCTTATCTTAGAGAGAAAGCTTTCAGTCTTTCACCATTGAGTATGATGTTTGCTGTGGCTTTTTCATGTATGGTTTTTCTTGTGTTGGGGTAGTTTCCTTCTATTCCTAGTTTGCTGAGGTTTTTTTTTTTTTTTTTTTTTAATCATGAAAAGGTGTTGAATATCATCATCAAATGCTTTTTCTGCATCAATTGAGATGATCATTTGGGGTTTTCTTCCTTTGCTGTACTAATATGTTGCATTATATTGCTTGACTTTTGTATGTTGAGCTATCCTTGTATTCTGGAATAAATCTCACTTGGTCATGGTGTATAATCCTTTTAATATGCTGAATTCAGTTTGCTAGTATTTTGTTAAGGATTTTTCCATCAATGTTCATAAGGGATATAGGTCTGTAGTTTCCTTTTCTTGGAGTATCTTTGTTTGGCTTTGGTATTGGGGTAACTCTGGACTCACAGAATGAGTTAGGAAGTGTTCCCTCCTCTTCAGTTTCTTGCAAAATGTTGAGAATGATTGGTATTTGTTCTCCTTTAAATGTTTAATAGAACTCACCAGTGAACTCTTCAAGTCCAGGGTTCTTATTTGTTGGGAGATTTTTGATTACCAATTCAAACTCCATACTACATCTGTAACAATTCAGATTTTGTTTATCTTCATGATTTAGTCTTGGTAGCTTTTGTTTTTCTAGGAATGTGTGCATTTCATCTGGCTTATCCAATTTGTTGGCATACAGTTGTTCATAAAACTCTCATAATCCTTTTTATTTCTGTAGAATTCATAGTAATGTCCCAAACTTTATTCCTGATTTCTGTAACTTGTCTACTCTTCCATTCTTAATCTATCTAGCTAAAGATGTGTAAATTTTATTGATCTTTTCAAAGAACCAAGTTTTGGTTTCATTGATTTTCTCTATTGTTTTTCTATTCTCTATTTCATTTATCTCTACTCTAACCTTTATTATTTCCTTTCTTCTACTAGCTTTGGATTTACTTTGTTTTTCTTTTTCTAGTCCCTTAAGTTATAAAGTTAGATTGTTGATCTAAAATCTTCCTTCTTTTTTTTTTTTTCACTTTCCCACACAACTTTTTATTTTCAATGGAGCATACAGTTATTACTTTTCAATGTTCTTATTTTTTTTAATACAGCAGGTTCTTATTAGTTATCATTTTATACATATATATGTGTATATATGTCAATACCAATCTCCCAATTCATCACAGCACCACCACTCCCCTCCACCGCTTTCCCCGCTCTTGGTGTCCATACATTTGTTCTCTACATCTATGTCTCAATTTCTGCCCTGCAAACCGGTTCGTCTGTACCATTTTTCTAGGTTCCACAAATATGCGTTAATATACGATATTTGTTTTTCCCTTTCTGTATGACAGTCTCCAGATTCATCCACGTCTCTACAAATGACCCAATTTCATTCCCTTTTATGGCTGAGTAATATTCCATTGTATATATGTACCACATCTTCTTTATCCATTCATCTGTCGATGAGCATTTAGGTTGCTTCCATGACTGGACTATTGGAAACAGTGCTGCAATGAACACTGGGGTGCATGTGTCTTTTTGAATTATGGTTTTCTCTGGGTATATGCCCAGTAGTGGGATTGCTGGGTCAAATGGTAATTCTATTTTTAGTTTTTAAGGAACCTCCATACTGTTCTCCAGAGTGGCTGTATCAATTTACATTCCCACCAACAGTGCAAGAGGGTGCCCTTTTCTCCACACCCTCTCCAGCATTTGTTGCCTGTAGATTTTCTGATGATGCCCATTCTAATTGGTATGAGGTAATACCTCATTGTAGTTTTGATTTGCATTTCTCTAATAATTAGTGATGCGAAGCAGCTTTTCATGTCCCTCTTGGCCATCCGTAGGTCTTCTTTGGAGAAATGTCTATTTAAGTATTCTGCCCATTTTTGGATTGGGTTGTTTTTTTTAATATTGAACTGCATGAGCTGTTTATACATTTTGGAGATTAATCCTTTGTCCATTGATTCACTTGCAAATATTTTCTCCCATTCTCAGGGTTGTCTTTTCATCTTGTTTATCTTCTACTAGCTTTGGATTTACTTTGTTTTTCTTTTTCTAGTCCCTTAAGTTATAAAGTTAGATTGTTGATCTAAAATCTTCCTTCTTTTTTTTTTTTTTCACTTTCCCACACAACTTTTTATTTTCAATGGAGCATACAGTTATTACTTTTCAATGTTCTTATTTTTTTTAATACAGCAGGTTCTTATTAGTTATCATTTTATACATATATATGTGTATATATGTCAATACCAATCTCCCAATTCATCACAGCACCACCACTCCCCTCCACCGCTTTCCCCGCTCTTGGTGTCCATACATTTGTTCTCTACATCTATGTCTCAATTTCTGCCCTGCAAACCGGTTCGTCTGTACCATTTTTCTAGGTTCCACAAATATGCGTTAATATACGATATTTGTTTTTCCCTTTCTGTATGACAGTCTCCAGATTCATCCACGTCTCTACAAATGACCCAATTTCATTCCCTTTTATGGCTGAGTAATATTCCATTGTATATATGTACCACATCTTCTTTATCCATTCATCTGTCGATGAGCATTTAGGTTGCTTCCATGACTGGACTATTGGAAACAGTGCTGCAATGAACACTGGGGTGCATGTGTCTTTTTGAATTATGGTTTTCTCTGGGTATATGCCCAGTAGTGGGATTGCTGGGTCAAATGGTAATTCTATTTTTAGTTTTTAAGGAACCTCCATACTGCTCTCCAGAGTGGCTGTATCAATTTACATTCCCACCAACAGTGCAAGAGGGTGCCCTTTTCTCCACACCCTCTCCAGCATTTGTTGCCTGTAGATTTTCTGATGATGCCCATTCTAATTGGTATGAGGTAATACCTCATTGTAGTTTTGATTTGCATTTCTCTAATAATTAGTGATGCGAAGCAGCTTTTCATGTCCCTCTTGGCCATCCGTAGGTCTTCTTTGGAGAAATGTCTATTTAAGTATTCTGCCCATTTTTGGATTGGGTTGTTTGTTTTTTTTAATATTGAACTGCATGAGCTGTTTATACATTTTGGAGATTAATCCTTTGTCCATTGATTCACTTGCAAATATTTTCTCCCATTCTCAGGGTTGTCTTTTCATCTTGTTTGTAGTTTCCTTTGCTTTGCAAAAGCTTTTAAGTTTCATTAGGTCCCATTTGTTTATTTTTGTTTTTATTTCCATTACACTAGGAGGTGGATCAAAAAAGATCTTGCTGTGATTTATGTCAAAGAGTATTCTTCCTATGTTTTCTTCTAAGAGTTTTATAGTGTCCAGTTTTACATTTAGGTCTCTAATCCATTTTGAGTTTATTTTTGTGTATGGTGTTAGGGAGTGTTCTAACTTCATTCTTTTACATGCAGCTGTCCAGTTTTCCCAGCACCACTTATTGAAGAGGCTGTCTTTTCTCCATTGTATATGCTTGCCTCCTTTGTCATAGATTAGTTGACCATAGGTGTGTGGGTTTATCTCTGGGCTTTCTATCCTGTTCCATTGATCTATATTTCTGTTTTTGTGCCAGTACCATACTGTCTTGATTACTGTAGGTTTGTAGTACAGTGTGAAGTCTGGGAGCCTGATTCCTTCAGCTCTGTTTTTTTGCCTCAAGACTGCTTTGGCTATTTGGGGTCTTTTGTGTCTCCATACACATTTTAAGATTTTTTGTTCTAGTTCTGCGAAAAATGTCATTGGTAATTTGATAGGCATTGTGTTGAATCTGTAGATTGCTTTGGGTAGTATAGTCCTTTTCACAATATTGATTCTTCCAATCCAAGAACATGGTATACCTCTCCATCTGTTTGTATCATCTTTAATTTCTTTCATCAGTGTCTTATAGTTTTCTGCATACAGGTCTTTTGTCTCCCTAGGTAGGTTTATTCCTAGGTATTTTATTCTTTTTGTTGCAGTCGTAATGGGAGTGTTTCCTTTATTTCTCTTTCAGATGTTTCTTCATTAGTGTATAGGAATGCAAAAGATTTCTGTGCATTAAATTTGTATCCTGCAACTTTACCAAATTCATTGATTAGCTCTAGTAGTTTTCTGTTCGCATGTTTAGGATTCTCTATGTATAGCATCATGTCACCTGCAAACAGTGACAGTTTTACTTCTTCTTTTCCAATTTGGATTCCTTTTATTTCTTTTTCTTCTCTGATTGCCATGGCTAGGACTTCCAAAACTATGTTGAAGAATAGTGGTGAGAGTGGACATCCTTGTCTTGTTCCTGATCTTCGAGGAAATGCTTTCAGTTTTTCACCATTGAGAATGATGTTGGCTGTGGGTTTGCTATATATGGAATCCTTCCTTGTCTCTTGTTACATTCTTTATTTTATTTTTATTTTTTTTTGCAGTACGCAGGCCTCTCACTGTTGTGGCCTCTCCCGTTGCGGAGCACAGGCTCCGGACGCACAGGCTCAGCGGCCATGGCTCAACGAACCCACGTCCCCTGCATCAGCAGGCAGACTCTCAACCACTGCGCCACCAGGGAAGCCCTGTAAAGCTTTTGATTTCTCCATCAAATCTGAATAAGATCCTTGCCAGGTAAGTAATCTTGGTTGTAGGTTCTTCTTTTTCATCACTTTAAATATATCATGCCACTCCCTTCTGGCTTGTAGAGCTTCTGCTGAGAAATCAGCTGTTAACCTCATGGGCATTCCCTTGTATGTTGTTTTTCATTTTTCCCTTGTTGCTTTCAATAATTTTTCTTTGTCTTTAATTTTTGCCAAATTGACTGACTATGTGTCTCGGCATGTTTCTCCTTGGGTTTACCCTGTGTGGGACTCTCTGCACTTCCTGGACTTAGGTGGCTATTTCCTTTCCCATGTTAGGGAAGTTTTCGACTATCAACTCTTCAAATATTTTCTCAGGTCCTTTCTCTCTCTCTTCTCCTCTGGGACCCCTATAATGTGAATGTTGTTACGTTTAATGTTGTCCCAGAGGTCTCTTAGGCTGTCTCCATTTCTTTTCATTCTTTTTTCTTTATTCTGTTCCATGGCAGTGAGTTGCACCATTCTGTCTTCCAGGTCACTTATATGTTCTTCTGCCTCAGTTATTCTGCTATTGATTCCTTCTAGTGTATTCTTCATTTCAGTTACTGTATTGTTCATCTCTGTTTCTTTGTTCTTTAATTCTTCTAGGTCTTTGTTAAACATTTCTTATATTTTCTCAATCTTTGCCTCCATTCTTTTTCTGAGGTCCTATATCATCTTCACTATCATTATTCTGAATTCTTTTTCTGGAAGGTTACCTATCTCCAATTCATTTAGCTGTTTTTCTGGGGTTGTATCTTGTTCCTTCATCTGGTACATAGCCCTCTGTCTTTTCATCTTGTCTACCTTTCTGTGAATGTGTTTTTTGTTCCACAGGCTCCAGGATTGTAGTTCTTCTTGCTTCTGCTGTCTAGCCTCTGTTGGATGAGGCTATCCAAGAGGGCTGAGCAAGTTTTCTGATGAGAGGAACTGGTGGTGGGTAGAGCAGACTGTTGCTCTGGTGGGCAGAGCTCAGTAAAACTTTAATGCACTTGTCTGCTAATGGGTGGGGCTGCGTTCCCTCCCTGTTGGTTGTTTGGCCTTAGGCGACCCAACACTGAAGTCTACCGGGGCTCTTCCATGGGGCTAATGGTGGACTCTGGGATGGCTCACGCCAAGGAGTACTTCCCAGAATTTCTGCTGCCAGTGTCCTTGTCCTCAGGATGAGACACAGCCACCCCCCATCTCTGCAGGAGACCCTCCAACACTAGCAGGTAGGTCTGGTTCAGTCTCCTATGGCGTCACAGCTCCTTCCCATGGGTCCTGATGTGCACACTATTTTTTGTGTGCCCTCCAAGAGTGGAGTCTCTGTTTCCCTCAGTCCTGTTGAATTCCTGCAATCAAATCCCACTAGCCTTCAAAGTCTGATGCTCTAGGAATTCCTCCTCCTGTTGCCGGACCCCCAGGTTGGGAAGCCTGATGTGGGGCTCAGAACCTTCACTCCAGTGGGTGGACTTCTGTGGTATAAGTGTTCTCCAGTTTGTGAGTCACCCACTCAGCAGTTATGGGATTTGATTTTATTGTGATTGCGCCCCTCGTACTGTCTCATTGTGGCTTCTGCTTTGTCTTTGAATGTGGGGTATCTTTTTTGGTGAGTTCCAGTGTCTTCCTGTCGATGATTGTTCAGCAGTTAGCTATGATTCCAGTGTTCTCGCAAGAGGGAGTGAGACCACATCCTTCTACTCCGTCATCTTGAAGCAGTCTCCTTCCTTGTTTTTTTTTTTTTTTTTTTTTTTTTTGACAACCACTGCGCCACCGGGGAAGCCCTCCTTCCTTGTTTTTAATGTAAGCATTTGGAGCTTAAATTTTCCCCTTAGCACTGCTTTGCGACATCCCATAAGTAGTGGTATGTTGTATTTTCATGTTCATTCATCTCTAAGTATTTTCTCATTTTACTTGTGATTTCTTCTTTGATCCATTAGTTGTCTAATCTCCATAATTTTGTGAATTTTCTAGTTTTACTACTGTGATTGATTTCTAATTTATCCCACTGTGGTTAGAGAAAGTACTTTGTATGATATCTACCTTTTTAAATCTATGGATACTTAATGTATGGCCTAATATATGGTCTATTCTGGAAAATATCTCATGCGCACTTGAGAAGAACATGTGTGTCGTTGTTAGGTAGAGTGTTCTGTATGTCTGTTAGACATAGTTGGTTTAGTGTATTGTTTAAGTCTTCTATTTCCTTACTTATCTTCTGTCTGGTTGTTCTACCCATTATTCAGAGTGGAACACTGAAGTATCCAACAAATATCATGGAACTGTTTATTTCTTCCTTCAGTTCTATCAGTTTTTGCTTCATATATTTTGATGTTCTGTCATTAGATATATAAAATATTTATAATTGTATCTTCTTGCTGTATTGAATGTTATATTAATATATAATTTTCTTCTTTCTCTCTTGTAACTTCTTTTGAGTTAAAGTCGATTTTGTCTGAATGCATTTTAAATTTTTAATTGTTTTTCTCATGCATCTTCTCTCCAAAACTAAATATAATCCATGAACTAAAATCCTTCGTACCACCAGCACTTGTTTGTTGGATGAATAGGTGAATAAAGTACAAGTGCAAATAGTTTCACATTTAAAAGGCAACAGTATATAAAAAGAAGGCAAAAGCAATAGTAGAAAAACACAAGAGTCAGCAAATAGTTCATAGATCTTGAAATTTAGGACTTGTGATCCTATCTGAATATACCTTTATGTCTTTTGTGCAAGTAAGCTAGCTAACTGCATTTTAAAGTAATCAGTTCTTAAGGATACACAAAAAGGCATACTCAATTAATTTTCCATATATGAACCTCTGAAACATCTTCCTCTAAGTAGAAAGGAATGCTTCTGAAACAAACTATTTTAGAAATTACATAGTCCAGATGGAAACCATTGAGATGTCAGGCCATGCTAGTCTACTGTCTTCCTGAATTGCTTTCAGTTTGTTAGTGAAGTAGTTGTATAAGTTTAAAAAGAAAGAAAAAAAAACTTTATAATACTTCTTAGTAATGGGCTCAAATTAGCTTTTGTGATAAATATTGCCATGAAACCAGTAATTAGTTCTAATGATCTTGCATTTTTTATCAGCTGTAAAACCATAAACAGATGAAGATCTTGGCTCCTTAGCAAACTCTTTTTGACACAGATACCTGGGAAAGAAAAAAAGATCTTTTATGATGTCCCAGGGCATGGAAATCTGGCAAGGAACTCATGTGCTTCCCCTCTGGGACATGCAGCAATTTATCTACCCATATTTTTGATTCCCTCCAAAATTGTGACTAATGAATGAGACTTTTTATTGATTTAGTCCCGAAGAAAGAGAAAAAGGACTGTCAGGTCTGTAAGATGTTTCTGTGACCTGTGAAACAGAAGAAAAGCTAAACCAATAAACAGTAAGCTCTCCGAAAGCAAGGGAAACATGTCCTATACCCTACTTAGATTTTTTTTTTTTTTTTTTTTT